>NC_140004.1:48220884-48305884 GCF_964263955.1 Coregonus lavaretus
CCCTGGTAGGTTGATTAATAACCTGAACCAGATTACAGGCACTGGTTACAGTGAGAAGCTTCCTCTTGAGCGGACAGCTTGATGAAAAGCAGTCAATATTCAGGTCCCCAAGAAAGTAGATCTCTCTGTTTACATCACATACAGTGCCTTGCAAAAGTATTCACCCCCTTGGCGTTTTTCCTATTTTGTTGCATTACAACCTGTAATTTAAACAGATTTTTATTTGGATTTCATGTAATGGACATACACAAAATAGTCCAAATTGGTGAAGTGAAATGAAAAATATAACTTGTTTCAATAAATTCAAAAAAAAAAAAAAATACGGGAAAGTGGTGCGTGCATATGTATTCACCCTTATGCACACTCAAGTTCAGTTGTCTTATTTCTTGTTTCACAATAAAACATATTTAGCATCTTCAAAGTGGTAGGCATGTTGTGTAAATCAAATGATACAAACCCCCCCAAAATCAATTTTAATCCAGGTTGTAAGGCAACAAAATTGGAAAAATGCCAAGGGGGGTGAATACGTTCGAAAGCCACTGTCCTTAAGACATCGGCTCAAATCTAGGTTGTCCCTTTAGATTTAGAGAAAATTAACAACCAATAAATATTTGTTCACTTCTCAAACCCCAGGCTTGTCTGCTTGGTCTGTTTGGCAACCATTCCCGGAAGTCTCTTGATGTTGCACCTCTGGGTTTAGAAACTCTGTGAAACTGCCATACCAGCAGTGCTGGAATAAAACACCTGGGGTGGATTCATTCAGTAGGTTCAGACCTAAATATTTTATGTAGGACGGACATGCCTTCCTACATGTGGAGAAAGGATTCATGTCAGGTCTATTTCATGACATTTATATCCGGATGTTCTGTAACAATGTGTTTTCCTGAATGTGTGTGTGTGTGTACCCAGTGTGTGTGTGTGTGTGTGTGTGTGTGTGTGTGTGTGTACCCAGTGTGTTTGTACCCAGTGTGTGTGTGTGTACCCAGCGTGTGTGTGTGTGTGTGTGTACCCAGTATGTGGTTGAGCTGGTCCAGATAGTGCTTCCCAGGGAAGATGGGTCTGTTGGAGAGCATCTCAGCCAGGATGCAGCCCACTGACCAGATATCAATAGACTTGGTGTAACCCTGAGAGAGGAGAGGATCCAGTATTAATACAGCAGATACAGATCCCCTGGCTGTAGGAAGCTCTTAGTTTTCTGAGTGGTGTGGTCTGAGTGGTGTGGCAGGGTGTGAGTGGTGTGCTTTGAGTGGTGTGGCAGGGTGTGTGTTTGTGTGTAAAGGTGTGTCTGTGAGACAAGGAGTGAGACAGCAGGACATCAGTCCATTGCCAGAGGGTAATACATCCTTAGCCTCGGATTTGTTAAGGGCTTCCTGTCTTCCCATGATTCATAGCGCTAAGGAAAAGCAAATAAGCTCAGCATCGATTGGCTGGTCCGCCTGGGCGACCAATCAAAGCAGTACTGTGCGTGACTCAACCTGGTCCGTCCCGGCAGCGAGCTCTTCTCTGGTCTCTAAATGAATCCTGTGACATCATCATGATATCATCATACACCAATATCCCTGAACCAAGTCTGGTGCATCGATGGATTTCACTACAGACTGGTCGTAACTAAACAGACTGGTCGTAACTAAACAGACTGGTCGTAACTAAACAGACTGGTCGTAACTAAACAGACTGGTCGTAACTAAACAGACTGGTCGTAACTAAACAGACTGGTCGTAACTAAACAGACTGGTCGTAACTAAACAGACTGGTCGTAACTAAACAGACTGGTCTAAACTAAACAGACTGGTCGTAACTAAACAGACTGGTCATAACTAAACAGACTGGTCGTAACTAAACAGACTGGTCAAAACTAAACAGACTGGTCAAAACTAAACAGACTGGTCTAAACTAAACAGACTGGTCGTAACTAAACAGACTGGTCGTAACTAAACAGACTGGTCGTAACTAAACAGACTGGTCGTAACTAAACAGACTGGTCGTAACTAAACAGACTGGTCAGAACTAAACAGACTGGTCGTAACTAAACAGACACAAAACAATCAAACATTTTAAAAAAGAATTGGGTCTCAAAACAAGGAAACTAGGACAACTGCTTGTGTTGTATAATTATTATGGGGTGGTGTGTAGTGTAGACTAATACAGGGGTGGTGTGTAATGTAGACTAATACAGGGGTGGTGTGTAGTGTAGACTAATACAGGGGTGGTGTGTAGTGTAGACTAATACAGGGGTGGTGTGTAGTGTAATGTAGACTAATACAGGGGTGGTGTGTAATGTAGACTAATACAGGGGTGGTGTGTAGTGTAGACTAATCCAGGGGTGGTGTGTAGTGTAATGTAGACTAATACAGGGGTGGTGTGTAATGTAGACTAATACAGGGGTGGTATGTAGTGTAGACTAATACAGGGGTGGTGTGTAGTGTAGACTAATACAGGGGTGGTGTGTAGTGTAGACTAATACAGGGGTGGTGTGTAATGTAGACTAATACAGGGGTGTGTGTAGTGTAGACTAATACAGGGGTGGTGTGTAATGTAGACTAATACAGGGGTGGTGTGTAGTGTAGTGTAGACTAATACAGGGGTGGTGTGTAGTGTAGACTAATACAGGGGTGGTGTGAAGTGTAGACCAATACAGGGGTGGTGTGTAGTGTAGACTAATCCAGGGGTGGTGTGTAGTGTAGACTAATCCAGGGGTGGTGTGTAGTGTAGTGTAGACTAATACAGGGGTGGTGTGTAGTGTAGACTAATACAGGGGTGGTGTGTAATGTAGACTAATACAGGGGTGGTGTGTAGTGTAGTGTAGACTAATACAGGGGTGGTGTGTAGTGTAGACTAATACAGGGATGGTGTGTAGTGTAGACTAATACAGGGGTGGTGTGTAATGTAGACTAATACAGGGGTGGTGTGTAGTGTAGTGTAGACTAATACAGGGGTGGTGTGTAGTGTAGTGTAGACTAATACAGGGGTGGTGTGTAGTGTAGACTAATACAGGGGTGGTGTGTAATGTAGACTAATACAGGGGTGGTGTGTAGTGTAGACTAATACAGGGGCGGTGTGTAGTGTAGTGTAGACTAATACAGGGGTGGTGTGTAGTGTAGACTAATACAGGGGTGGTGTGTAGTGTAGACTAATACAGGGGTGGTGTGTAGTGTAGACTAATACAGGGGTGGTGTGTAATGTAGACTAATACAGGGGTGGTGTGTAGTGTAGACTAATACAGGGGTGGTGTGTAATGTAGACTAATACAGGGGTGGTGTGTAGTGTAGACTAATCCAGGGGTGGTGTGTAGTGTAATGTAGACTAATACAGGGGTGGTGTGTAGTGTAGACTAATACAGGGGTGGTGTGTAGTGTAGACTAATACAGGGGTGGTGTGTAATGTAGACTAATACAGGGGTGGTGTGTAGTGTAATGTAGACTAATACAGGGGTGGTGTGTAGTGTAGACTAATACAGGGGTGGTGTGTAATGTAGACTAATACAGGGGTGGTGTGTAGTGTAGACTAATCCAGGGGTGGTGTGTAGTGTAATGTAGACTAATACAGGGGTGGTGTGTAGTGTAGACTAATACAGGGGTGGTGTGTAGTGTAGACTAATCCAGGGGTGGTGTGTAGTGTAGACTAATACAGGGGTGGTGTGTAGTGTAGACTAATACAGGGGTGGTGTGTAGTGTAGACTAATACAGGGGTGGTGTGTAGTGTAGACTAATACAGGGGTGGTGTGTAGTGTAGACTAATACAGGGGTGGTGTGTAGTGTAATGTAGACTAATACAGGGGTGGTGTGTAGTGTAATGTAGACTAATACAGGGGTGGTGTGTTATATAGTGTTATGATGTGGTGCACTGAGCAGTTGTCTAGTGCAGGGGTTTTCAAACTGGGGACCCTACTGCAGGGGGTCTGCGTAATTTAAGGAAAGAAATTGTGTGAAAGTTATTTTATTAACATCAATAGATGCAAAACAGAATACTATCGTGGATACCATTGTGATGTTGTGGACTGAGCTCTCCCCGTTCCCACCCCAGCTCCTGCATCTAGCAGCTTGAGGGAGGTCTGCTCTGCTCTGCTCTCACGTGGTTGGCCAGGGACCTTGGCAAAGTCTCAGCTCACTCAACAAATAGTTTAAGATGACCCTATGCCTGTTAGCTCTGATGGGAATGAGCTGACTACCCCCTCTGACTTTAAATCTCATAGGGGGTTTGGGCTAATGCACCTACAGTGAGGGGAAAAAAGTATTTGATCCCCTGCTGATTTTGTACGTTTGCCCACTGACAAAGACATGATCAGTTTATAATTTTAATGGTACGTTTATTTGAACAGTGAGAGACAGAATAACAAAAAAAAAATCCAGAAAAACAAAATGTTATAAATTGATTTGCATTTTAATGAGGGAAATAAGTCTTTGACCCCCTCTCAATCAGAAAGATTTCTGACTCCCAGGTGTCTTTTATACAGGTAATGAGCTGAGATTAGGAGCACACTCTTAAAGGGAGTGCTCCTAATCTCAGTTTGTTACCTTTATAAAAGACACCTGTCCACAGAAGCAATCAATCAATCAGATTCCAAACTCTCCACCATGGCCAAGACCAAAGAGCTCTCCAAGGATGTCAGGGACAAGATTGTAGACCTATACAAGGCTGGAATGGACTACAAGACCATCGCCAAGCAGCTTGGTGAGATGTTGACCACAGTTGGTGCGATTATTCGCAAATGGAAGAAACGCAAAAGACCTGTCAATCTCCCTCGGCCTGGGGCTCCATGCAAGATCTCACCTCGTGGAGTTGCAATGATCATGAGAACGGTGAGGAATCAGCCCAGAACTACACGGGAGGATCTTGTCAATGATCTCAAGGCAGCTGGGACCATAGTCACCAAGAAAACAATTGGTAACACACTACGCCGTGAAGGACTGAAATCCTGCAGGTCCCCCTGCTCAAGAAAGCACATATACAGGCCCATCTGAAGTTTGCCAATGAACATTTGAATGATTCAGAGGAGAACTGGGTGAAAATGTTGTGGTCAGATGAGACCAAAATTGAGCTCTTTGGCGTCAACTCAACTCGCCGTGTTTGGAGGAGGAGGAATGCTGCCTATGACCCCAAGAACACCATCCCCACCGTCAAACATAGTGGAAACATTATGCTTTGGGGGTGTTTTTCTGCTAAGGGGACAGGACAACTTCACCGCATCAAAGGGACGATGGACGGGGCCATGTACCGTCAAATCTTGGGTGAGAACCGCCTTCCCTCAGCCAGGGCATTGAAAATGGGTCGTGGATGGGTATTCCAGCATGACAATGACCCAAAACACACAGCCAAGGCAACAAAGGAGTGGCTCAAGAAGAAGCACATTAAGGTCCTGGAGTGGCCTAGCCAGTCTCCAGACCTTAATCCCATAGAAAATCTGTGGAGGGAGCTGAAGGATCGAGTTGCCAAACGTCAGCCTCGAAACCTTAATGACTTGGAGAAGATCTGCCAAGAGGAGTGGGACAAAATCCCTCCTGAGATGTGTGCAAACCTGGTGGCCAACTACAAGAAACGTCTGACCTCTGTGATTGCCAACAAGGGTTTTGCCACCAAGTACTAAGTCATGTTTTGCAGAGGGGTCAAATACTTATTTCCCTCATTAAAATGCAAATCAATTTATAACATTTTTGAAATGCGTTTTTCTGGATTTTTGTTGTTGTTATTCTGTCTCTCACTGTTCAAATAAACCTACCATTAAAATTATAGACTGATCATGTCTTTGTCAGTGGGCAAACGTACAAAATCAGCAGGGGATCAAATACTTTTTTCCCTCACTGTAAGTCGCTCTGGATAAGAGCGCCTGCTAAATGACTAAAATGTAAAATATTGATGAGTTAGTTAAGAAGCAGAGAATAAAAATGGGCATCTTCTATAGAAACAGGTCCTGCCTCTCGCTAAATAGTAGAAAGCAGATTATTCAGTCGATATTCCTATCAGTCCTAGACTGAGGTGACATCATCTATATAAATGCAGCAGCCACTTCATTAAAGCCGTTAGATGCAGTTTATCATAGCGTACTGCACTTTATTACGGGCGATGATTTTAGTACTCATCACTGTATTCTCTACCAGACAGTTGGTTGGCCCTCTTCGAGGTCACGTAGGTTGATCCATTGCTAGGTTTTCATTTATAAAGCCCTTTTACAAAAACTCCCACTGTACCTAACATCATTGCTAAACTTTAGACATACGAGTTACCACACCCGGTCTCAGGGATGGCTAACTGGAAATTCCTTTGGTCACCACTGAGTTAACTAAAAGCGGATTTACCTTTCTTTCTTGCAACTTATTTGTGGAACAATCTTCAAAATGTTTTTAAATGTGATGTTCTGGTGTCTCTAGGGCGATTCGGAAAGCTGATGGAGGACCTTATTACTGATGAATGTGTTTTTTTAATGACCGTTTTTCTTTCTGCTTGTATTTTGTATTTATATTGATGTGTGTATTAATGTGATTCAGGGCTCATCTGTAAAAAGAGACCTTGGTCTCAGTAGGACTCCCTGATAAAACTGGCTATCCCGGGAGTATATGCATTGATTTGAAATGACTCAATTGATCTCAAAACCCACACAGCTAAACATGAAAAACCCTGTCAACTCCTCATACATTGATTTAATTCTTACTAGTAACCCCCATCAATATTGCTTTGAAAACAGCAACACATTTCTCCACGCCACCAAGACACCTTTCTAGCTAATATACTATGTTAGAGTTTACACTTCCTCTTCCAAGGAACTGTGGGGAGGTCAACATATAATGAAACTGTCCAACAAATCTATTAATTTTAAAATGTGGAATACTTTTACTTTAATGATCATTCACCTGATAAAACGTGATATATATTTTTACTAATATATGATCGCGGTCACCGGTTTGCCTGGTTGGGGATCCCTGGGCAAGGAAAAAGGTTGAAAACCAGTGGTCTACTGTTATGGTGTGTTGTTGTGCATTGAGATGTTGCATTTATCTGTCTGGCCACCAGGTGGCGCTAACCTTGGAGTTGAGCATGATCTCAGGCGCCCGGTACCAGCGAGTCGCTACGTATTCCGTCAGGAAGCCTGTGTGGTCATGGTCCGGGTCAGCCACACGCGCCAGACCAAAGTCACAGATCTAAGGAGAGAGAGAGACAGAGAGACAGAGAGAGAGAGAGAGAACCACCGTTAGTCACAGCTGCTACCTTCACATGTTAACAGAGCTTAGAGAGAGAGAGAGAGAGAGAGAGAGAGAGAGAGAGAGAGAGAGAGAGAGAGAGAGAGAGAGAGAGAGAGAGAGAGAGAGAGAGAGAGAGAGAGAGAGAGAGAGAGAGAGAGAGAGAGAGAGAGAGAGAGAGAGAGAGAGAGAGAGAGAGAGAGAGAGAGAGAGAGAGAGAGAGAGAGAGAGAGAGAGAGGATGAGAGAGAGGAGAGGATGTTAGTGAGGAGAGGATGTTAGTGAGGAGAGGATGTTAGTGAGGAGAGGATGTTAGTGAGGAGAGGATGGGAGAGAGGAGAGGATGTTAGTGAGGAGAGGATGTTAGTGAGGAGAGGATGTTAGTGAGGAGAGGATGTTAGTGAGGAGAGGATGGGAGAGAGGAGAGGATGTTAGTGAGGAGAGGATGGGAGAGAGGAGAGGAGGGGAGAGAGGAGGGTTTAGAGAAAGTCAACATGGAAAATGCCGAAGCACGCTTAACAAAGTAAATTTCTACCATATGAAGTGCCCTTAGATCGTTGCACTTGAATCATTCCCATCGTAAATGGCTAGGCCCGCTACAACGCTGCAAACAGTTTATCCTCCTCAGCTAGTTCGGTACATCAAGCGAAACCTACCTTGAATATGGCTTCACTAGCATCAGTGAAAACAATGAGGAAGAGCCAAAATGCCTCGTGTGGAAATATCCGAAAACGTGAGAACATGAAGCCCAACTAGCTTAAACAGCACCTTGACACCAGGAACATGCCAAAAGGTAAATAAGCAACAGGTACAATTGAAAAAGGCCATGCCTGGCCAGCTATCGTATAGGCCATGACTACCCAGAAGGCATCACTAGGTTAGCTATCGTATAGCACAGGCAATGAAACCACACACTACTGCAGAGACTAATATTACCAGTGGGAAAGCAGAGGCACAGAAACTCACATCAATGCCTTTGTCAGATAACACTGTGAATGGAAGAATTTATGCTGTAGCTAGCAATGAAGAGGAAACTGACTGAACGACTCAAACTCCCCACCTTACGCTCTCCAGATGGACGTTAGCTGTGAGGGCTGACATGCCCATGCATTGACTTTTGTCCGCTATACATGTCGGGGGACGCTATTCATGAGGACATTGTTCTGTCTCACAATTCCCGAGCATGAAATGGCACAGGTGTTCGGTGAGCTGCGTGGCTATATTGGGATGGAATGGTGGGTTTGGTGAGCTGCGTGGCTATATTGGGATGGAATGGTGGGTTCGGTGAGCTGCGTGGCTATATTGGGATGGAATGGTGGGTTCGGTGAGCTGCGTGGCTATATTGGGATGGAATGGTGGGTTCGGTGAGCTGCGTGGTTATATTGGGATGGAATGGTGGGTTCGGTGAGCTGCGTGGCCATATTGGGATGGAATGGTGGGTTCGGTGAGCTGCGTGGCTATATTGGGATAGAATGGTGGGTTCGGTGAGCTGCGTGGCTATATTGGGATGGAATGGTGGGTTCGGTGAGCTGCGTGGCTATATTGGGATGGAATGGTGGGTTCGGTGAGCTGCGTGGCTATATTGGGATGGAATGGTGGGTTCGGTGAGCTGCGTGGCTATATTGGGATGGAATGGTGGGTTCGGTGAGCTGCGTGGCTATATTGGGATGGAATGGTGGGTTCGGTGAGCTGCGTGGTTATATTGGGATGGAATGGTGGGTTCGGTGAGCTGCGTGGCCATATTGGGATGGAATGGTGGGTTCGGTGAGCTGCGTGGCCATATTGGGATGGAATGGTGGGTTTGGTGAGCTGCGTGGCTATATTGGGATGGAATGGTGGGTTCGGTGAGCTGCGTGGTTATATTGGGATGGAATGGTGGGTTTGGTGAGCTGCGTGGCCATATTGGGATGGAATGGTGGGTTTGGTGAGCTGCGTGGCTATATTGGGATGGAATGGTGGGTTCGGTGAGCTGCGTGGCTATATTGGGATGGAATGGTGGGTTCGGTGAGCTGCGTGGCTATATTGGGATGGAATGGTGGGTTCGGTGAGCTGCGTGGTTATATTGGGATGGAATGGTGGGTTCGGTGAGCTGCGTGGCCATATTGGGATGGAATGGTGGGTTCGGTGAGCTGCGTGGCTATATTGGGATGGAATGGTGGGTTCGGTGAGCTGCGTGGCTATATTGGGATGGAATGGTGGGTTCGGTGAGCTGCGTGGCTATATTGGGATGGAATGGTGGGTTCGGTGAGCTGCGTGGCTATATTGGGATGGAATGGTGGGTTCGGTGAGCTGCGTGGCTATATTGGGATGGAATGGTGGGTTCGGTGAGCTGCGTGGCTATATTGGGATGGAATGGTGGGTTCGGTGAGCTGCGTGGCCATATTGGGATGGAATGGTGGGTTCGGTGAGCTGCGTGGCTATATTGGGATGGAATGGTGGGTTCGGTGAGCTGCGTGGCTATATTGGGATGGAATGGTGGGTTTTGCACAGATGGGGCTCATCTACAGCGGGCCGACAGTCGTTCTCCCCTTGTAGGAGGGTTTGAGGTCTCGGTGCAGGACGTTAGGGTCAGGGGTCAGGGTTCAGTACCTTTAGATCACAGGCGGTATTGAGCAGCAGGTTGGAGGGTTTGAGGTCACGGTGCAGGACGTTAGGGTCAGGGGTCAGGGGTCAGGGTTCAGTACCTTTAGATCACAGGTGGTATTGAGCAGCAGGTAGGAGGGTTTGAGGTCGCGGTGCAGGACGTTAGGGTCAGGGGTCAGGGTTCAGTACCTTTAGATCACAGGCGGTATTGAGCAGCAGGTTGGAGGGTTTGAGGTCACGGTGCAGGACGTTAGGGTCAGGGGTCAGGGGTCAGGGTTCAGTACCTTTAGATCACAGGTGGTATTGAGCAGCAGGTAGGAGGGTTTGAGGTCGCGGTGCAGGACGTTAGGGTCAGGGGTCAGGGTTCAGTACCTTTAGATCACAGGCGGTATTGAGCAGCAGGTTGGAGGGTTTGAGGTCGCGGTGCAGGACGTTAGGGTCAGGGGTCAGGGTTCAGTACCTTTAGATCACAGGCGGTATTGAGCAGCAGGTTGGAGGGTTTGAGGTCGCGGTGCAGGACGTTAGGGTCAGGGGTCAGGGTTCAGTACCTTTAGATCACAGGCGGTATTGAGCAGGAGGTTGGAGGGTTTGAGGTCGCGGTGCAGGACGTTCGCAGAGTGGATGTACTTCAGGCCTCTCAGGATCTGGTACAGGAAGTAACAGATGTGATCGTTGCTCAGGTGCTGAGTCTTCACCAGCTTGTACAGGTCTGTCTCCATCAGGTCTTGCACTATGTAGCTAGGAGACAAGGGGTTAAGGAATCTGCTAGATTGGGTCTGGGAAGGACAACATCTTAACCCCAATAGGACCCATGTTATGGTGTTAGATCTAACGCTCAGCTTGTACAGGTCTGTCTTCATTAGCTGGGTTACACACTTCAGGAACAACAGCCAATCCCTAATCTCAGTTAACCCAGAACTCAAATCTTGCGTAATTTGGTCAGCTGTGTGATTTAGATCTGGATCTAAAACGTGTTAAAAATTGAGAGTTCCGGTTTGCAAAAGTCTCGCAAAAGAAAACTCTCGGCCAAGAGACTTACCCAGAAAGACTCACAGCTGTAGATCTCTGCCAAAGGTGATTCTAACATGTATTGACTCAGGGGTGTGAATACTTATGTAAATACAATATTTCTGCATTTCAAATTCAAAAAATGTGGTAATATTTTTTCATTTTGTCATTATGGGGTATTGTGTGTAGATGGGTGAGAAAATACATATTTAATCTATTTTGAATTCAGGCTGTAACAACATTTGGAAAAAGTCACATGGTGACATACTTCAGTGTGTTGTTACATGGTGATATAAACGCAGCAAAAAATGAAATGTCCCTTTTTCAGGACCCTGTCTTTCAAAGATAATTCGTAAAAATCCAAATAACTTCACAGATCTTCATTGTAAAGGGTTTAAACACTGTTTCCCATGCTTGTTCAATGAACCATAAACAATTAATGAACATGCACCTGTGGAACGGTCGTTAAGACACTAACAGCTTACAGACGGTAGGCAATTAAGGTCACAGTTATGAAAACATAGGACACTAAGAGGCCTTTCTACTGACTCTGAAAAACACCAAAAGAAAGATGCCCAGGGTCCCTGCTCATCGTCTCAGTTGTTGAATCTTATGTTCACACAAATATTTACACATGTTAAGTTTGCTGAAAATAAACGCAGTTGACAGTGAGAGGACGTTTCTTTTTTATGATGAGTTTACTTTTTGTGTGTTGTTACATGGTGATGTACCACAGGAAAAAAGAGGAATGAGCACGCCCCCATTCTCATCGACGGGGATGTAGTGGAACAGGTTGAGAGCGTCAGGTTCCTTGGTGTCCACATCACCAACGAACTATCATGGTCCAAACACACCAAGACAGTCGTGAAGAGGGTACGACAACGCCTATTCCCCCTCAGGAGACTGAAAAGATTTGGCATGGGTCCTCAGATCCTCAAAAAGTTCTACAGCTGCACCATCGAGAGCATCCTGACTGGTTGCATCACCGCCTGGTATGGCAGCTGTTCGGCCTCCGAATGCAAGGCACTACAGAGGGTAGTGCGTACGGCCCAGTACATCACTTGGGCCAAGCTTCCTGCCATCCAGGACCTCTATACCAGGCGGTGTCAGAGGAATGCTAAATGGCATATTAGAGGAAGACCCTAAAAATAGTCAGACTCCTGCCACCCTAGTCATACTGTTCTCTCTACTACCGCACGGCAAGCAGCACCGGAGCGCCAAGTCTAGGTCAAAAGGCTTCTTAACAGCTTCTACCCCCAAGCCATAAGACTCCTGAACAGCTAATCATGGCTACCCGGACTATTTGCATTGTCCCCCCGTTTTACGCTGCTGCTACTCTGTTTATTATCTATGCATAGTCACTTTTAACTCTACCCACATGTACATATTACCTCAATTACCTCAACTAGCCGGTGCCCCCACACATTGACTCTGTACCGGTACCCCTGTATAAAGCCCCGCTACTGTTATTTTAATTATTAGTTATTTATTTTTCACTTATCTATTTTTTTTACTTAACACTTATTTTTCTTAAACTGCATTGTTGGTTAAGGGCTTGTAAGTAAGCATTTCACTGTAAGGTCTACACCCGTTGTATTCGGCACATTTATTTATTATATAACATTTGATTTGATATACTTCAGTGTGTTGTTACATGGTGGTATACTTCAAATCAAATCCAATTTTATTGGTCACATACATGTGTTTAGCAGATGTTATTGAGGGTGTAGTGAAATGCTTGAACAGTGTGTTGTAACATGGTGATATACATCTAATCCTGAATTGTTAAAACCACATTCCAGCCGGTGTCTTATTCCACAAGTTACCACAGGTTAAATCTATAACGTTAAAACGGCCATTTATTCTGTTCCATCTGACTGTCTCATCAACCCAGCCGGGAAATTTATAAACTTGACCTCCACTATTTATTTTTGCTCTGTTTGAACTTGTCGGGATGAGACAGACAGGCAGCTTTTCTCAGCCAGTCGAAATCATGAATCAGCTGGCATCCTTTTTATGGATATATACAAAGAAATGGCAATAGAAAAAAAGGTTAAACAAAACGAAGTGCAGCTAGTTTCTTTCCAGCTTCAGTTTGAAGTGATTGCATTAGCTGTGCTGTTTGCTAGATCCTCTGAACAACAGTGTCCTGACGTGTTAGCACATTTTCTATGCCAGGCGAATTTCGTGCCTCATTAGCTCATTGTTATGGATGTATCCAAATAAATGTCACTAGAAAACAGCTTAAACAAATGCAAATGCAGCTACTTTGCTGTTATTCTGGATGCACTTTTTGACGTGACTGTAAATTAGCCGTAGTTGGCTAGCTAGCAAGCAAGGGATAAGAACGTTGCCAGCCAGTATGGCAATGGAACATTTAGAACGAACGACTGGGTCGCGTCCATAGAACAAAAATACTGAACGACTGGGTCGAGTCTCAGGCAACCGAACCGAAAGAACGAACAATCAGCCGGCTTGGGTAGCAACCCTAGATTTGTGTCGGGACTATATCTTGTGGAAGGATGAAATACTATTAACAAATTCCTCAAAATAACGTTGAATTAAAATATATAAATCATTATTTAAATATGTTGGTAACCCGTTGTATAAAAGTGATAATGTTCTCGAAGCCGGTGTTTGGAGGAGATATTGGCACGGTTTGCCGTCTCAGGCCTAACAACACCCATGCCAGTGTATCCTACAAACACCGGCTTGTCGGCATTATCACTTCAGTGTGTTGTTACACGGTGATATAATACAGTGTGTTGTTACACGGTGATATAATACAGTGTGTTGTTACACGGTGATATAATACAGTGTGTTGTTACATGGTGATATAATACAGTGTGTTGTTACATGGTGATATAATACAGTGTGTTGTTACACGGTGATATAATACAGTGTGTTGTTACATGGTGATATAATACAGTGTGTTGTTACACGGTGATATAATACAGTGTGTTGTTACATGGTGATATAATACAGTGTGTTGTTACACGGTGATATAATACAGTGTGTTGTTACACGGTGATATAATACAGTGTGTTGTTACATGGTGATATAATACAGTGTGTTGTTACATGGTGATATAATACAGTGTGTTGTTACATGGTGATATAATACAGTGTGTTGTTACATGGTGATATAATACAGTGTGTTGTTACACGGTGATATAATACAGTGTGTTGTTACACGGTGATATAATACAGTGTGTTGTTACACGGTGATATAATACAGTGTGTTGTTACACGGTGATATAATACAGTGTGTTGTTACATGGTGATATAATACAGTGTGTTGTTACATGGTGATATAATACAGTGTGTTGTTACACGGTGATATAATACAGTGTGTTGTTACACGGTGATATAATACAGTGTGTTGTTACACGGTGATATAATACAGTGTGTTGTTACATGGTGATATAATACAGTGTGTTGTTACACGGTGATATAATACAGTGTGTTGTTACATGGTGATATAATACAGTGTGTTGTTACATGGTGATATAATACAGTGTGTTGTTACATGGTGATATAATACAGTGTGTTGTTACATGGTGATATAATACAGTGTGTTGTTACACGGTGATATAATACAGTGTGTTGTTACACGGTGATATAATACAGTGTGTTGTTACATGGTGATATAATACAGTGTGTTGTTACATGGTGATATAATACAGTGTGCTGTTACATGGTGATATAATACAGTGTGTTGTTACATGGTGATATAATACAGTGTGTTGTTACACGGTGATATAATACAGTGTGTTGTTACATGGTGATATAATACAGTGTGTTGTTACACGGTGATATAATACAGTGTGTTGTTACATGGTGATATAATACAGTGTGTTGTTACACGGTGATATAATACAGTGTGTTGTTACACGGTGATATAATACAGTGTGTTGTTACATGGTGATATAATACAGTGTGTTGTTACACGGTGATATAATACAGTGTGTTGTTACATGGTGATATAATACAGTGTGTTGTTACACGGTGATATAATACAGTGTGTTGTTACACGGTGATATAATACAGTGTGTTGTTACATGGTGATATAATACAGTGTGTTGTTACACGGTGATATAATACAGTGTGTTGTTACACGGTGATATAATACAGTGTGTTGTTACACGGTGATATAATACAGTGTGTTGTTACACGGTGATATAATACAGTGTGTTGTTACATGGTGATATAATACAGTGTGTTGTTACACGGTGATATAATACAGTGTGTTGTTACACGGTGATATAATACAGTGTGTTGTTACATGGTGATATAATACAGTGTGTTGTTACACGGTGATATAATACAGTGTGTTGTTACATGGTGATATAATACAGTGTGTTGTTACATGGTGATATAATACAGTGTGTTGTTACACGGTGATATAATACAGTGTGTTGTTACATGGTGATATAATACAGTGTGTTGTTACATGGTGATATAATACAGTGTGTTGTTACATGGTGATATAATACAGTGTGTTGTTACATGGTGATATAATACAGTGTGTTGTTACACGGTGATATAATACAGTGTGTTGTTACATGGTGATATAATACAGTGTGTTGTTACATGGTGATATAATACAGTGTGTTGTTACATGGTGATATAATACAGTGTGCTGTTACATGGTGATATAATACAGTGTGTTGTTACATGGTGATATAATACAGTGTGTTGTTACACGGTGATATAATACAGTGTGTTGTTACACGGTGATATAATACAGTGTGTTGTTACACGGTGATATAATACAGTGTGTTGTTACACGGTGATATAATACAGTGTGTTGTTACACGGTGATATAATACAGTGTGTTGTTACACGGTGATATAATACAGTGTGTTGTTACATGGTGATATAATACAGTGTGTTGTTACACGGTGATATAATACAGTGTGTTGTTACACGGTGATATAATACAGTGTGTTGTTACATGGTGATATAATACAGTGTGTTGTTACATGGTGATATAATACAGTGTGTTGTTACATGGTGATATAATACAGTGTGTTGTTACATGGTGATATAATACAGTGTGTTGTTACATGGTGATATAATACAGTGTGTTGTTACATGGTGATATAATACAGTGTGTTGTTACATGGTGATATAATACAGTGTGTTGTTACATGGTGATATAATACAGTGTGTTGTTACATGGTGATATAATACAGTGTGTTGTTACACGGTGATATAATACAGTGTGTTGTTACATGGTGATATAATACAGTGTGTTGTTACACGGTGATATAATACAGTGTGTTGTTACATGGTGATATAATACAGTGTGTTGTTACATGGTGATATAATACAGTGTGTTGTTACATGGTGATATAATACAGTGTGTTGTTACATGGTGATATAATACAGTGTGTTGTTACATGGTGATATAATACAGTGTGTTGTTACATGGTGATATAATACAGTGTGTTGTTACATGGTGATATAATACAGTGTGTTGTTACATGGTGATATAATACAGTGTGTTGTTACATGGTGATATAATACAGTGTGTTGTTACACGGTGATATAATACAGTGTGTTGTTACATGGTGATATAATACAGTGTGCTGTTACATGGTGATATAATACAGTGTGTTGTTACACGGTGATATAATACAGTGTGTTGTTACATGGTGATATAATACAGTGTGTTGTTACATGGTGATATAATACAGTGTGTTGTTACATGGTGATATAATACAGTGTGTTGTTACATGGTGATATAATACAGTGTGTTGTTACATGGTGATATAATACAGTGTGTTGTTACACGGTGATATAATACAGTGTGCTGTTACATGGTGATATAATACAGTGTGTTGTTACATGGTGATATAATACAGTGTGTTGTTACACGGTGATCTATTCCAGTGTGTTGTTACATGGTGATATAATACAGTGTGCTGTTGTGTTACATGGGGATATACACTGATTGCACAAAACATTTGCACCCCCTTTTGTCCTCAGAACAGCCTCGATTCGTCGGGGCATGGACTACAAGGTGTTGAAAGCGCTCCACAGGGATTCTGGCCCATGTTGACTCCAATGCTACCCACGGTTGTGTCAAGTTGGCTGGATGTCCTTTGGGTGGTGGACCATTCTTGATACACACGGGAAACTGTTGAGAGGGAAACACCCAGCAGCGTTGCAGTTCTTGACACAAACAGGTGCACCTGGCACATACTACCATACCCCGTTCAAAGGCACTTAAATATTTTGTCTTGCCCATTCACCCTCTGAATGGCACACATACACAATCCATGTCTCAATTTTCTCAAGGCTTAAATATCCTTCTTTAACCTGTCTCCTCCCCTTCATCTACACTGATTGAAGTGGATTTAACAAGTGACATCAATAAGGGATCATAGCTTTCACCTGGATTCACCTGGTCAGTCTGTCATGGAAAGAGCAGGTGTTCCTAATGTTTTGTCCACTCCGTGTATTTGGAAGACCAACTGTGCAAGTTCTCCCACTTAAAAAGATGAGAGAGGCCTGTAATTTTCATCATAGGTACACGTCAACTATGACAGACAAAATGAGAAGAAAAAAAATCCAGAAAATCACATTGTAGGATTTTTTATGAATTTATTTGCAAATTATAGTGGAAAATAAGTATTTGGTCAATAACAAACGTTTCTCAATACTTTGTTATATACCCTTTGTTGGCAATGACACAGGTCAAACGTTTTCTGTAAGTCTTCACAAGGTTTTCACACACTGTTGCTGGTATTTTGGCCCATTCCTCCATGCAGATCTCCTCTAGAGCAGTGATGTTTTGGGGCTGTCGCTGGGCAACACAGACTTTCAACTCCCTCCAAATATTTTCTATGGGGTTGAGATCTGGAGATTGGCTAGGCCACTCCAGGACCTTGAAATGCTTCTTACGAAGCCACTCCTTCGTTGCCTGGGCGGTGTGTTTGGGATCATTGTCATGCTGAAAGACCCAGCCACGTTTCATCTTAAATGCCCTTGCTGATGGAAGGAGGTTTTCACTCAAAATCTCACGATACATGGCCCCATTCATTCTTTCCTTTACACGGATCAGTCGTCCTGGTCCCTTTGCAGAAAAACAGCCCCAAAGCATGATGTTTCCACCCCCATGCTTCACAGTAGGTATGCTGCTCTTTGGATGCAACTCAGCATTCTTTGTCCTCCAAACACGACGAGTTGAGTTTTTACCAAAGAGTTATATTTTGGTTTCATCTGACCATATGACATTCTCCCAATCCTCTTCTGGATCATCCAAATGCACTCTAGCAAACTTCAGACGGGCCTGGACATGTACTGGCTTAAGCAGGGGGACACGTCTGGCACTGCAGGATTTGAGTCCCTGGCGGCCTAGTATGTTACTGATGGTAGGCTTTGTTACTTTGGTCCCAGCTCTCTGCAGGTCATTCACTAGGTCCCCCCGTGTGGTTCTGGAATTTTTGTTCACCGTTCTTGTGATCATTTTGACCCCACGGGGTGAGAGCTTGCGTGGAGCCCCAGATCGAGGGAGATTATCAGTGGTCTTGTATGTCTTCCATTTCCTAATAATTGCTCCCACAGTTGATTTCTTCAAACCAAGCTGCTTACCTATTGCAGATTCAGTCTTCCCAGCCTGGTGCAGGTCTACAATTTTGTTTCTGGTGTCCTTTGACAGCTCTTTGGTCTTGGCCATAGTGGAGTTTGGAGTGTGACTGTTTGAGGTTGTGGACAGGTGTCTTTTATACTGATAACAAGTTCAAACAGGTGCCATTAATACAGGTAACAAGTGGAGGACAGAGGAGCCTCTTAAAGAAGAAGTTACAGGTCTGTGAGAGCCAGAATTCTTGCTTGTTTGTAAGTGACCAAATACTTATTTTCCACCATAATTTGCAAATAAATTCATTAAAAATCCTACAAATGTGATTTTCTGGATTTTTTTCTTCTCAATTTGTCTGTCATAGTTGACGTGTACCTATGATGAAAATTACAGGCCTCTCTCATCTTTTTAAGTGGGAGAACTTGCACAATTGGTGGCTGACTAAATACTTTTTTCCCCCACTGTATGTCTGTGTGTGGTGATGAACAGGTTTACTGACATCATCACGTAAAGGATACACGTCTTTCATCTGGTCGATGGAGGGCACACGGATGATTTCCTTAATGTTGATGATGTTCTCATGTTTGAAGCGCAGTAGGATCTTAATTTCTCTCAGAGCCCTCTGGCAGTACGTCTGGTGCTCAAACGGACTGATCTTCTTTATCGCCACGCGGACCTTGTTGTCACGGCAATACGCAGAGCTGGGGGATAGAGAGAGAGAAGGTTAGAATCTGAGCGAGACAGCAAGAGAGAATCAGCTCAATGTAATTGAAGAATCCATAGAATGTAACCACTTCTGGGGAAATTAGAACACACTAAAACAAACACGAAGAGCCATCTATCCAAAACAGAGATGTATGGATAAACCACTTCTCCAATCTATTTGGCTCTATAACAAAACAACAAAAACATACACATGATCAAATACAAATCTTGCAATCACCTAGTAAAGACTACCAGAACCATGGGCCTCCCGAATGGCGCAGCGGTCTAAGTCCCTGAGGCGTCAGATCCAGGTTAGATACCGGGCTGTGTCGCAGCCGGCCGCGACCAGGAGACCCGTGAGGCGACGCACAAATTGGCCCAGCGTCGTCTGGGTTAGAGGAGGGTTTGGCCGGCCCGGGATGACCTTGTCACATCACTCTCTAGCGACTCCTGTGGCGGGCCGGGCGCATGCACGCCTGACACGGTCGCCAGTTGTACAGCGTTTCCTCCGACACGTTGGTGCGGCTGGCTTCCGGGTTAAGCGAGCAGTGTCAAGAAGCAGTACGGCTTGGCGGGGTCTTGTTTCGGAGGACGCACGGCTCTCGACCTTCGCCTCTCCCAAGTCCATACGGGAGTTACAGCGATGGGACAAGACTAACAACTACCAATCGGATATCACGAAAATTGTGGAGAAAAAAGGGGTACAAAAGAAATACATAAAAATGAAAAGACCACCAGAACCCACTGGATTCTCCAACTACAGGACAAAATACCAACCCTCCAACCCCAAAAGGCCTGTGGTGTTGATGGTATCCTCAATGAAATGATAAAATATACAGACCACAAATTCCAATTGGCTATACTTAAACTCTTTAACATGGGATGTGCGTCAACAGCAACCTTGTGAAAATCCTCTGCATTATCATTAACAGCGGACTCATACATTTCCTCAGTGAAAACAATGTACTGAGCAAATGTCAAATTGACTCGAAACAAACAAAAACAAAAAAAAAATCTGTCTTCGCATGCTTTGTTGATTTGAAAAAAACTCACTGAAATATACAGTGCATTCGGAAAGTATTCAGTCCCCTTCCCTTGTTCCACATTTTGTTACGTTGCAGCCTTATTTTAAAATGGGTTAAACAAAAAAGATGTCCTCAATCTACACACAATACCCCATAATGACAAAGCAAAAACAGGTTTAGACATTTTTGCAAATGTATTACAAATAAAAAAACTGAAATACCTTATTTACATAAGTATTCAGACCCTTTGCTAAGAGACTCGAAATTGAGCTCAGGTGCATCTTGTTTCCACTGAACATCCTTCAGATGTTTCTACAACTTGATTGGAGTCCACCTGCGGTAAATTCAATTGATTGGACATGATTTGGAAAGGCACACCTGTCTATATAAAAAGGTCCCACAGTTGACAGTGCATGTCAGAGCAAAAACCAAGCCATGAGGTTGAAGGAATTATCCGTAGAGCTCCGAGACAGAATTGTGTCGAGGCACAGATCTGGGGAAGGGTACCAAAACATTTCTGCAGCATTGAAGGTCCCCAAGAACACAGTGGCCTCTATCGTTCTTGAATGGAAGAAGTTTGTAACCACCAAGACTCTTCCTAGAGCTGGCCGACCGGCCAAACTGAGCAATCGGAGGAGAAAGGCCTTGTTCAGGGAGGTGACCAAGAACCTGATGGTCACTGACAGAGCTCCAGAGTTCCTCTGTAGAGATGGGAGAACCTTCCAGAAGGACAACCATCTCTGCAGCACTCCACCAATCAGGCCTTTATGGTAGAGTGGCCAGACAGAAGCCACTCCTCAGTAAAAGGCACATGACAGCCCACTTGGAGTTTGCCAAAAGGCATCTAAAGGACTCTCAGACCATGAGAAACAAGATTCTCTGGTCTGATGAAACCAAGATTGAACTCTTTGGCCTGAATGTCAAGCGTCACATCTGGAGGAAACCTGGCACCATCCCTACGGAGAAGCATGGTGGTGGCAGCATCATGCTGTGGGGATGTTTTTCAGCGGCAGGGACTGGGAGACTAGTCAAATCACATTTTATTTGTCACATGCGCCGAATACAACAGGTGTAGACCTTACCGTGAAATGCTTACTTACTTAGTCAAGCTCGAGGGAAAGATGAACAGAGCAAAGTACAGAGAGATCCTTGATGAAAACCTGCTCCAGAGCGCTTAGGACCTCAGACTGGGGCAAAGGTTCACCTTCCAACAGGACAACGACCCTAAGCACACAGCCAAGACAATGCAGGAGTGGCTTCGGGACAAGTCTCTGAATGTCCTTGAGTGGCCCAGCCAGAGCCCAGACTTGAACCCGATTGAACATCTCTGGAGAGACCTGAAAATAGCTGTGCAGCGACACTCCATATCCAACCTGACAGCGCTTGAGAGGATCTGCAGAGAAGAATGGGAGAAACTCCCCAAATACAGATGTGCCAAGCTTGTAGCGTCATACCCAAGAAGACTCGAGGCTGTAATCGCTGCCAAAGGTGCTTCAACAAAGTACTGAGTAAAGGGTCTGAATACTTATGTATACTTAGTAAAACATTTTATACATTTGCAAAAATGTCTAAAAACCTGTTTTTGTGTTGTCATTATGGGGTATTGTGTGAAGATTGAGGGGAGAAAAACGATGTAATCAATTTTTGAATAAGGCTGTAGCGTAACAAAATGTGGAAAAAGGCAAGGGATCTGAATACTTTTACGAATGCACTGTATAGTATCAGTTCTCCATGTCTGACAAGTAGTATGGAGATGCAGCTTGGAGTATTGTTTCTTCATCCTATGTAATGTATTATTTGGTGGTCGTTTTCTTCCCCCCATTCAGAGAAATTCGTCATTAAAGTTGTTCGGGAAATGGCCCATCGTTCATCCTGATATTACGGTGTAGGCCGTCAGGTTCTGACCACTTCATGGTGCTGTTCCTGCTTGAGTTCTGGCACCTCTTATAGAATATAGTCTTATAAAATATTCCTAAATACAAACAGTACCGGGACCCAAAATGAGTACCTATTTCAGTCCAGGTCAAGCACTGCCTGTATTGACTGGGACTGTAGTGGCCTAATCCACAGAGAGAACACCTGCAGATTAACAGAGAACAGTGAAACTTTATGAACTGAACGGACATGAAGCAATGTAGGCCGCCCACAGCACACAGGAACCACCACTGGAACACACACACACACACACACACACACACACACACACAGACGAACACACACACACACACACACACACAGACGAACACACACACACACACACACACACACACGAACACAGACGAACACACACACACACACACAGACGAACACACACACACACAAACACACACAAACACACACACACACACACAGACGAACACAGACGAACACACACACACACACAGACGAACACACACAGACGAACACACACACACACACACACAGACGAACACACACACACACACACACACACACACAGACGAACACACACACATACACACAGACGAACACACACACACACACAGACGAACGAACACACACACACACACACACACACACACAGACGAACACACACACACACACACACACCAGAGCTCAATGCTACATTCCAGCCTGCTTACAGAATCGCAGGACAGACACGCACCACACTCGTACAAACACACACGAGTGGAGTACTGCGGCGGCTGTCACAGACAGGTTTTTTCTTTTCTTTCTGGAGATGGCTAGCTAGTAGCTACCTATGTATCCAACCTAAACCAGCAGAATGACTAGTCACATTTTTTTTTTTGTCCCGCCAAAGTTAGCAGCAGTATGAAAATATTTGTGTGTATTCACACAGGGAAAGGCGAGCGACTGAGTGAGTAGGAAGGATGGACGTGTGTTTGCTCAGAGGGAGGGAGGCTGGGATGGGCAGGCTGGTAAAGCAGAGAACATTCCAAGTGGAGTCGTGTTGCACCCTGCCTGGCTGGCTCCACACTGCGTCCCAAATGGCACCCTATTCCCTATGGAGTTGCACTACTTTACACCAGGGCTCTATGTAGGGAATAGGGTGCCATTTGAAATAGGGTGCCTCCTTTCACACTTTCAACTGAGTGGAGCGGAAAGATCTGTCTCCTCACGGCTCCTGGGATTCCATTATTTTTTTTATTTTTATTTATTTCACCATTCACTGACACCTTGCACTATTTATCACTGAGCTAAATGCACACAACCACAAAGTGTGTACATCCGAGTTCCTTCCTGCCTGCCTGCGAGCTGAAGACTAAGCAACATGAGATTTGAGAGAGAGAGAGAGATTCTCTTTTCAGGATGGTGATGTAATGATAGCCCTATACTAGGCTAGTTGAGTGTCGCTCCTGCTTTTGAAAACGTCAACGAACAACTTTATGACCATCTCTCTGCTGACTGGATACCCATCTCAGAAATAGAATGGTACCTCCTGTCCTGTCCACAGAGCCTTTTAAACTCCTGTGGTTTATACAGTTCAGTCGTTGTGTTGCTTCATGATGCATTGCCTTGAGCTAAGAGTGGCAGATTGCAGTGTTCTGTTGTAGCTTGCTCAATAACAGACTAAAGGAGTCTAACGTTACTCCCTAGTCCAAGGACCTTACATGTTCTGTTTAAAAGGGTTAATTGGTTCTGGAAGCCAAAACAGCCAAATACTCCATCTAAAGACGTGAATCGATTCTCAATTGCGGTACGGTTCTAGAAACACAACTCCTTTACTTTCATATCACATCAAAATTATTCCGAATGCAAGGCGCTACAGAGGGTAGTGCGTACGGCCCAGTACATCACTGGGGCCGAGCTCCCTGTCATCCAGGACCTCTACACCAGGCGGTGTCAGAGGAAGGCCCTAAAAATAGTCAATTACTCCAGCCACCCTAGTCATAGACTGTTCTCTCTGCTACCGCACGACAAGCGGTACCGGAGTGCCAAGTCTAGGTCCAAAAGGCTTCTTAACAGCTTCTACCCCCAAGCCATAAGACTCCTGAACAGCTAATCATGGCTACCTGGACTATTAGCAGCTTCTACCCCCAAGCCATAAGACTCCTGAACAGCTAATCATGGCTACCTGGACTATTTGCATTGTTCCCCCGTATTACGCTGCTGCTACTCTGTTTATTATCTATGCATAGTCACTTTAACTCTACCCACATGTACATATTACCTCAATTACCTCGACTAGCCGGTGCCCCCGCACATTGACTCTGTACCGGTACCCCCTGTATAAAAGCCTCGCTACTGTTATTTTACTTATTAGTTATTTATTTTTCACTTATCTATTTTTTTTACTTAACACTTATTTTTCTTAAAACTTCATTGTTGGTTAAGGGCTTGTAAGTCAGCATTTCACTGTAAGGTCTAAACCTGTTATATTCGAAGCATGTGACAAATCAAATTTGATATGAAAGATAAGGTCCTTGTGCTTCCAAGACCATACCGAAAGCGATGCATGTTAATGTGCTGACCGAGCGTCGCGGCTCCTAAAGCTGCACTATGCAGAAATCACTGCCATTTCCTTGTTGCAAAAATATTTTGCCTAATTTCAGTTTGTCACAAAACAATCATATATAGTGTAGAGAATCGCTGTTCAATCTACCACTGAAATATATTTACCAAAAAGTATTGTATTTTCAGCTGGTGTACAAACAACGTAACATTTTGCAAAAAAAGAAACTAAAATGTAATGAAACTTAACAGGAAGCATAGAAATAGTGCACATAGAAGAGATCTACTGCTTCTCAGACTTGCTTTTAATGAGGATGACAGATCTATAACTAACATGTATATGTGTATTTGGTTGGGTCGCCTATAAAGTTACATATTGCAGCTTTAACAAAATGTGGACTTTTCTTCAGGCCTATTTTAAATTAAGACAAATTGACTGCTAAAACACTTGAATCGAGTTTGACATTCAGGCGTTTTGCATTTTATTTTTCATCTGTGATCAGTGGTTATTCAGATAAATTGTTCTGCTGAGC
Organism: Coregonus lavaretus; assembly: GCF_964263955.1. Taxonomy (NCBI): domain Eukaryota; kingdom Metazoa; phylum Chordata; class Actinopteri; order Salmoniformes; family Salmonidae; genus Coregonus; species Coregonus lavaretus. The sequence continues at coordinate 48,245,931 of NC_140004.1, forward strand.
AGGCAGATAAGACCGAAATATGTTTTCCTAATAAAAAAAATAAAAAAAAGTTGGTAGATGAAGGTAGTCGAAATGAACATAAAGTCTGTTAAATGGGATAAAATACATTTGCCAAACACTATGTGAGTTATGAGTTTTTATGTAATATGAAATCGATCCGAGTTGCCAAATCCTACAGTAAACTGTAGTCCCGTGTAGTTCAGTTGGTAGAGTATGGCGCTTGCAACGCCAGGGTTGTGGGTTCGATTCCCACGGGGGGCCAGTATGAAAATGTATGCACTCACTAGCTGTAAGTCGCTCTGGATAAGAGCGTCTGCTAAAATGTAAAAATGTAAACAATTTCGACCCAAAATCAACAGGTGCCTTCACTCACTGCGAACTAGCAGGCGCCATGTCAACACCAACAAAATGACATTCCATATTGCAGTAAAGATGTGAAAGAAGCGGGTAATTCTACTCATTGAAATCCACAAAGTAACCAAACTTGGTTAACGAACGTGTGGCAACATTTCTGCCATCATTGGAACCTATGAAAATATTTCTTACCACACCATTCCATAGGCGCCCTCGCCGATATACGACAGATTGTGGTAGCGAGGCCCGACATCGAAGACCTGTCCTCGGACCAACTCAGCGCCCGATCCGGGGTCCGGGCCGCTGCCAGCACTGGCAGCTGTCGCCATTGTGAAAACTAGTTGCCTTTTCACACGAAAGGAAAAATCAGAAAATGCACCGCTGTTAACGACGTTATACAGAGAGCCTTTCTGAAGTCCTCAGTATGATAATGTCGAAAGTGATTTATCGGCGCTGTTGTGCACGCAGGTTGGCTGCTGACTGAGGTATGCTGGCTACAGCGGGAAGCTATACGGACACGCCTGCTGCCCAAATTCATGACGTGTGGGGGCCCGCCGTACAGAACCAATCAGTCCATATAATCGACAGCAATCATCAGAAATCAGGCGATAGGAATCAGACAGTGGGGCGCCGCCTGAAGGTTCAAATCAACGTTTCATATTTCATATGTACTGTATTGACAATGACACAATAACGCGAGATCACATTTCCAGCATAGCCGACAACCAGACCTCCATTGCCCGCCATAGGAAGCAAAATGGTAATTAATAAATAATAGGTGAGCATTGCATTTGCAGCACCTTAATTAATAAAAATATTTCAAACGTAAAATGTAAACGGCATGGGCGGCAGGTAGCTTAGTGGTTATTTCAAACGTAAAATGGGCGGCAGGTAGCTTAGTGGTTAAGAGCGTTGTGCCAGTAACCGAAAGGTCGCTGGTTCTAATCCCCGAGCCGACTAGGTGAAAAATCTGTCGATGTGCCCTTGAGCAAGGCACTTAACCCTAATTGCTCCTGTAAGTCGCTCTGGATAAGAGCGTGTGCTAAATGACTAAAATGTAAACTCTGAACGAGCTCCGGCAACTCGTGGCCCAGCTGGCTGCTGGCTCACCCGATTCGGGTAGTCTGTGATTGTAAATAAGAATTTGTTCTTAACTGACTTGCCTAGTTACATAAAAATGTTTTTGGGACAACAAGCACCACATCGCTATCCCGCGGACGCGTTGCAGGTCGACACGGGTGCGTTCATTGCTAGGCTGCGGTTGCAGGTCGACACGGGTGCGTTCCAGGTGGACTTTATTGCTTCTTAATTTATGGGTGTATTACAACGTTTGGATAGTTAACGTAACAGATTAGCACAACTAGTTCAGATTATTTGGTGATTTATTGGCCTCTACTTTTAGTTTATTTTTTACAAATCCCAAATCACTATTGGGGGGCTTCCCACCTCTGTTCCCGTAGCGCGACCATCCTGTAGGTTTTCGCTCCAGACCCGGTAGTAACTACCGTGATTCAGCTTATCAACCAGTTGGTAAGGTGCGCTAGATAAGGGTTTGAAGAAAAAACCTACACTCCCGTTTAAACCCAGAATCCTTTACTGGATTTCCAACACGATTCAACGAGACAAGATTTGGAAGGATGGCCACATTTTTAGTCATTTAGCACACACTCTTATCCAGAGCGACTTACAGGAGCAATTAGGGTTAAGTGCCTTGTTCAAGGGCACATCGACAGATTTTTCACCTAGTCGGCTCGGGGATTAGAACCAGCAACCTTTCGTTTACTGGCACAACACTCTTAACCACTAAGCTACCTGCCGCCCCACGCGAGGCTGGTGTTGAACATATCCGCTAACCACATACTGGTGGTGTTTCCCGTCCTGATTACGTTGAAGACGTTTTTATTGCATCAACCAATGGTTGTGCGCCATGTCATCGACCGTCGGGCATTACATTGCTATATCATATGATGTGGTTAGCTGACGTGTTAAACACCTGTCCAAGCTTTGCGAGATCTGGCAGCCGTCTGCAATGTAGTCAGGCAGGAGTGCCACCCATATGATATAGCGGTATAGCAATCTAATGCCCGACTGCTCAGTCGATGACGTGGCATGCAAATGACGTGCAACTATTGGTGGATGCAATCTGGTCAGGTCCTGGAACATGGCCCTCTGAATCAGGTATGTTAGGTTGGGGTTACCCTGGATACCCACAGGAGGGTAGATCTCCAGGAAGAGGGTTAGGTAGCTCCGTTGTAACCTGTGTAAGTACTAGGTCGTATTTATTGGTGCGGACCGTAGCAAAACTCCCTTGCAATGAAAAATGAAAAACAAGCGTTTCTTATAGGACAAGTTCAGGTAGTCCCTTGCTGTTTCAGTCCGTTTTCATTCTGTTTGGTGCCTAGTGAATACGACCCTGTACGGCCTCCAACCTATTTACAGTGAGGGAAAAAAGTATTTGATCCCCTGCTGATTTTGTACGTTTGCCCACTGACAAAGAAATGGTCAGTCTATAATTTTAATGGTAGGTTTATTGGAACAGTGAGAGACAGAATAACAACAACAAAAATCCAGAAAAACGAATGTCAAAAATGTTATAAATTGATTTGCATTTTAATGAGGGAAATAAGTATTTGACCCCTCTGCAAAACATTATTTAGTACTTGGTGGCAAAACCCTTGTTGGCAATCACAGAGGTCAGACGTTTCTTGTAGTTGGCCACCAGGTTTGCACACATCTCAGGAGGGATTTTGTCCCACTCCTCTTTGCAGATCTTCTCCAAGTCATTAAGGTTTCGAGGCTGACATTTGGCAACTCGAACCTTCAGCTCCCTCCACAGATTTTCTATGGGATTAAGGTCAGGCTAGGCCACTCCAGGACCTTAATGTGCTTCTTCTTGAGGCACGGCAAGATGACTCCGAACATGGACATGTACAAACAGACCAGCTACGACCTCCGTAAATCAAATCAAAGAGGCAAAACGTCAGTACAGGGACAAAGTGGAGTCCCAATTCAACGGCTCAGACACGAGACGTATGTGGCAGGGACTCCAGACAATCACAGATTATAGAGGGAAAACCAGCCAAAACCAGGACACCGACGTCTCGCTCCCAGACAAGCTAAACACCTTCTTTGCCCATGTTAAGTTGCGTCAATTCAAATCTGGTATAGGAACAAAAAGAGGTCAATACACGTCTTCTAAAATAGACTTTTAATGCAAAACACTTCAATGGTAAATATGATGTTCGTATATACGGGTCCACTGAAACACCAGGGCAGGGCAGTCAGAGAACTGAGCCATTGTTATAAGTTCTTCTTTAAATACTCTGACAGAGATAGTTCCTGCTCCAGGCTGGGCCTATCAGAGTAGAGACTGGGCGTGGTTTAAACTTACCCAGCCTATCGTTGGCGCTCAGGCTGGTCCCAGCCCCTTGGCGCTTCACTGTTGCCAGGTGTTAGTTGTTTTGCGACTTGTCCAGAGAGTCAGCACTTTTGCAGTACACATGTCCTTGAGCGTTCTAACAAAGAGGCTGTGTTTGTTTCTGTGTGAGTCACAAGCCTTATCTCAGCCTACCCCCTAACAGTTCCTCACATTAATCACAGCTTGTTATGTTGACCAATCTATATCAGTACAGTACAAACCTATTATGTTTAATCATTAATGCTTTCTTATTACGCTAACAGCACATCTAAAATATAAGAGAATAATTTCCCGCACCCACTTCGAGAAAAACACAGAGGCACTGACACGGGCCACCACTGCTCACAAGGACTGTGAGGTCTCATTCTTCAGCAAATGTACATTATCCCAGGGGCATTGGAAGACACAATGTAAGTAACTGAATTAATGTACAGTCCCCTGTAGCTCAGTTGGTAGAGCATGGAGCTTGCAACGCCAGGGTTGTGGGTTTCGTTTCCCACGGGGGGCCAGTATGAAAATGTATGCACTCATTCACTGTAAGTCGCTCTGGATAAGAGCGTCTGCTAAATGACTAAAATGTAAATGTAAATGTTCTCTGTGGCAGACGTGAGTAAGACATTTATGCGTATTAACCCTCGCAAGGCTGCCGGCACAGACGGCATCCCAAGCTGTGTCCTCAGAACATGTGCAGACCAGCTGGTTGGAGTGTTTACGGACAAATTCAATCTCTCCTTATGCCGGTCTGTTGTCCCCATTTGCTTCAAGATGTCCACCATTTTTCCTGTACCCAAGAAAGTGACTGAAGTAAATGACTATTGCCCCATTAGCACTCACTTCTGTTATCATGCTTTGAGAGGCTAGTTAAGGATCATATCACCTCCACCTTACCTGTCACCCTAGACCCACTTCAATTTGCTTACCGCCCCAATAGATCCACAGACGATGCAATCACCATTGCACTGCACACTGCCCTATCCCATCTGGACAAGAGGAATACCTATGTAAGAATGCTGTTCATCAACTACAGCTCAGCCTGGGGTCTGATCCCCGCCCTGTGCAACTAGTTCCTGGATTTTCTGACGGGCCGCCCCCAGGTGGTGAAGGTAGGAAACAACATCTTGCCACGCTGATCCTCAACACAGGGGCCCCACAATGGTGCATGCTCAGCCCCTTAAAGTGTTGGTCCCATGTTTCATGAGCTGAAATAAAAGATCCCAGACATTTTCCATACGCACAAAAAGCTTATTTCTCTCTAATGTTGTGCACAAATGTGTTTACATCCCTGTTAGTGAGCATTTCTCCTTTGCCAAGATAATCCATCCACCTGACAGGTGTGGCATATCAAGAAGCTGATTAAACAGCATGATCATTACACAGGTGCACCTTGTGCTGGGGACAATAAAAGGCCACTCTAAAATGTGCAGTTTTGTCAGACAACACAATGCCACAGATGTCTCAAGTTTTCAGGGAGAGTGCAATTGGCATGCTGACTGCAGGAATGTCCACCAGAGCTGTTGCCAGATAATTTAATGTTAATTTCTCTACCATAGGCCGCCTCCAACTTCGTTTGAGAGAATTTGGCAGTACGTCCAACTGGCCTCACAACAGCAGACCACATGTAACCACGACTTCCACATCCGGCTTCTTCACCTGCCACCCGGACAGCTGATGAAACAGTGGTTTTGCACAACTGAATCATTTCTGCACAAACTGTCAGAAACCGTCTCAGGGAAGCTCATCTGCGTGCTCGTCGTCCTCACCAGGGTCTTGACCTGACTGAAGTTCGGCATCATACCCAACTTCAGTGGGCAAAGGCTCACCTTCGATGGCCACTGGCACGCTGGAGAAGTGTGCTCTTCACGGATTAATCCCAGTTTCAAATGTCCTGGGCAGATGGCAGACAGCGTGTATGGCGTCATTTGGGCGAGCGGTTTGCTGATGTCAACATTGTGAACAGAGTGCCTCATGGTGGGGCTCTCTTGCTTTTTATCGATGGCAATTTGAATGCACAGAGATACCGCAACGAGATCCTGAGGCCCATTGTCATGCCACTCATCCGCCGCCATCACCTCATATTTCAACATGATAACGCACGGCCCCATGTTGCAAGGATTTGTACACAATTCCTGGAAGCTAAAAATGTCCCAGTTCTTTCATGGCCTGCATACTCACCAGACATGTCACCCATTGAGCATGTTTGGGATGCTCTGGATCGACGGCGTGTTCCAGTTCCCGCCAATATCCAGCAACTTCGCACAGCCATTGAAGACAAGTGGGACAACATTTCACGGGCCACAATCAACAGCCTGATCAACTCTATGTGTCGCACTGCATGAGGCAAATGGTGGTCACACCAGATACTGACTGGTTTTCTGATCCATAACCCTACCTTTTTTAAAACAATATCTGTGACCAAAAAAATGCAGATCTGTATTCCCAGTCATGTGAAATCCATAGATTAGGGCCTAATTAATTTATTTCAATTGACTGATTTCCTTATATGAAGTGTAACTCAGTCAAATCTTTTAAATTGTTGCATGTTGCGTTATAATTTTGTTCAATGTAATATGCTACCAATTGGATTATGGTATTTTAACATTATGATTCTCATATACACTGCTCAAAAAAATAAAGGGAACACTTAAACAACACAATGTAACTCCAAGTCAATCACACTTCTGTGAAATCAAACTGTCCACTTAGGAAGCAACACTGATTGACAATAAATTTAACATGCTGTTGTGCAAATGGAATAGACAACAGGTGGAAATTATAGGCAATTAGCAAGACACCCCCAATAAAGGACTGGTTTTGCAGGTGGTGACCACAGACCACTTCTCAGTTCCTATGCTTCCTGGCTGATGTTTTGGTCACTTTTGAATGCTGGCGGTGCTTTCACTCTAGTGGTAGCATGAGACGGAGTCTACAACCCAAACAAGTGGCTCAGGTAGTGCAGCTCATCCAGGATGGCACATCAATGCGAGCTGTGGCAAGAAGGTTTGCTGTGTCTGTCAACGTAGTGTCCAGAGCATGGAGGCGCTACCAGGAGACAGGCCAGTACATCAGGAGACGTGGAGGAGGCCGTAGGAGGGCAACAACCCAGCAGCAGGACTGCTACCTCCGCCTTTGTGCAAGGAGGAGCAGGAGGAGCACTGCCAGAGCCCTGCAAAATGACCTCCAGCAGGCCACAAATGTGCATGTGTCTGCTCAAACGGTCAGAAACAGACTCCATGAGGGTGGTATGAGGGTCCGACGTCCACAGGTGGGGGTTGTGCTTACAGCCCAACACCGTGCAGGACGTTTGGCATTTGCCAGAGAACACCAAGATTGGCAAATTCGCCACTGGCGCCCTGTGCTCTTCACAGATGAAAGCAGGTTCACACTGAGCACATGTGACAGACGTGACAGAGTCTGGAGATGCCGTATAGAACGTTCTGCTGCCTGCAACATCCTCCAGCATGACCGGTTTGGCGGTGGGTCAGTCATGGTGTGGGGTGGCATTTCTTTGGGGGGCCGCACAGCCCTCCATGTGCTCGCCAGAGGTAGCCTGACTGCCATTAGGTACCGAGATGAGATCCTCAGACCCCTTGTGAGACCATATGCTGGTGCGGTTGGCCCTGGGTTCCTCCTAATGCAAGACAATGCTAGACCTCATGTGGCTGGAGTGTGTCAGCAGTTCCTGCAAGAGGAAGGCATTGATGCTATGGACTGGCCCGCCTGTTCCCCAGACCTGAATCCAATTGAGCACATCTGGGACATCATGTCTCGCTCCATCCACCAACCACAGACTGTCCAGGAGTTGGCGGATGCTTTAGTCCAGGTCTGGGAGGAGATCCCTCAGGAGACCATCCGCCACCTCATCAGGAGCATGCCCAGGCGTTGTAGGGAGGTTATACAGGCACGTGGAGGCCACACACACTACTGAGCCTCATTTTGACTTGTTTTAAGGACATTACATCAAAGTTGGATCAGCCTGTAGTGTGGTTTTCCACTTTAATTTTGAGGGTGACTCCAAATCCAGACCTCCATGGGTTGATAAATTTGATTTCCATTGATCATTTTTGTGTGATTTTGTTGTCAGCACATTCAACTATGTAAAGAAAAAAGTATTTAATAAGATTATTTCATTCATTCAGATCTAGGATGTGTTATTTTAGTGTTCCCTTTATTTTTTTGAGCAGTGTATTATAGTTTATAGCTTTTTCATTATACTTGTGTCATGACATTGATGATTATAGCTCACTTCCTGTAAAATACATGGCCTACATGCACATGAATGGGTCCTTGGGGTAAAGGAAATTGTGGTTTTGACTTGCAAACATTGTTGTGCAAATCTCTCTTTACCCACCATCAAGACCAACATCTCTGCAATCCTCCTCCGTGCCATTCACCTTCTGATTCTGTCTCTGTATTCTACAATCATTCTCAGCAAATGAACGAGGTAGAATTACAATGCTTCCTACACCACATTATTTACCTTTTTGATATTTTTAATTAGCCAACACATTGCCAGCTCCTTATTTTCAAATACAGTACTGTATCTAGACAGTAGTCTAAAGTACTTAAGTAAAAATACTTTAAAGTACTACTTAAGTAGTTTTTGGGGGGTATCTGTACTTTACTTTACTATTTATATTTTTTGACAACTTTTACTTTTACTCCTCTACATTCCTAAAGAAAATATTGTACTTTTTACTCCATACATTTTCCCTGACAACCAAAAGTACTTGTTACATTTTGAATGCTTAGCAGGACAGAAAAATTGTCAAATTCACGCACTTATCAAGAGAAAATCCCTGGTCATCCCATCTGAGGTTGTTAATCAAGCTTGATATTATGGGGATAGGAGGAAGAATGTACAACTGGATAAAGGATTTCCTGTTTGGAAGGTCTATCCAGGTGAGGGTGGGGAAGTCTCTATCAGGCAGCTACTTGGTGGATAATGGTACACCGCAGGGGAGCGTGATTAGTCCTCTGTTGTTCTCAATCATGATCAATGATGTTTACTCTCAGGTACAGCCGGATATAGGGAGGTGGTTATTTGCAGATGATGGGGCCTTATGGAAGAGGGGAAGAAATGTGCCATACATAGTCAGGATGGTACAGGAAGCAATTGATGAGGTAGAGCGGTGGGCATTAATGTGGGGATTCAGGTTCTCTGTAGAGAAAACTCAAACAGTGTTCTTTACCAGGAGGAAGGTGGGAGATGAGGTACGCTTGAGGTTATATGGGAGAAACTTGGAGAGGGTGGGGGCCTTCAGGTTCCTTGGGGTATACTTTGACACCAGACTGACCTGGGCAGAACACATTGAGAGAGTGGTGGGAAAGTGTAAGAAGGTGCTAAATGTGATGCGCTGTCTGACGGGGAAGGAGTGGGGGGCTGGGCGTTCCTCATTGAAGACCATGTATGTTGCATTGATCCGATCTGTAATAGACTATGGAAGTATAGCATATGGTCCGGCAGACCAGACCTCACTGGAAAGGCTAGATGTCATACAGAATATGTAGTGGGGCGTTTCGGACGTCCCCAGTGGCTGCATTACAGGTGGAGATGGGGGACATGCCATTGCAGATTAGGAGACAGCAGCTGGCAATGATTTATTGGGTCACCCTACAAGGACATGGGGTGTCTCATCCTGTGAAAGGGATTTTACAGGCATGCTGGGAACATGAGTGAAGACAGAACACAAGCTTTGGGTGGATGGGAAATACCCAGGCAAAGGAGATGGGACTGGATGGAAGGGAGTTTAGTCCAACGGTAGCTATTCCTGTAAATCCACCATGGCTACTCCCGCCTCCAGTAGTTGATCTAGAAGTGTTGGAGAGACTACAGAAAGATAGGGAGGGGGTTGATCCATATGATTTCTTTAAGAGACGTCTGGATACTGTGTATCAGGATTTTGTGGCCATTTACACAGATGGTTCAAAAGAGCCAAGGACAGGACGTACTGGGTCAGCATTTGTAGTGCAGGAATGTGGGGTGGAAGTCAGGAAACGTATTACAGATCATCTGGCTGTATATATGGCGGAGCTGATGGCCATCCTGTTGGCCTTGCAGTGGGGGGAGCTGATGGCCATACTGTTGGCCTTGCAGTGGGCGGAGCTGATGGCCATACTGTTGGCCTTGCAGTGGGCGGAGCTGGTGGCCATACTGTTGGCCTTGCAGTGGGCGGAGCTGATGGCCATACTGTTGGCCTTGCAGTGGGCGGAGCTGGTGGCCATACTGTTGGCCTTGCAGTGGGCGGAGCTGGTGGCCATACTGTTGGCCTTGCAGTGGGCGGAGCTGGTGGCCATACTGTTGGCCTTGCAGTGGGCGGAGCTGATGGCCATACTGTTGGCCTTGCAGTGGGTGGAGCTGATGGCCATACTGTTGGCCTTGCAGTGGGCGGAGCTGATGGCCGTACTGTTGGCCTTGCAGTGGGTGGAGCTGATGGCCATACTGTTGGCCTTGCAGTGGGCGGAGCTGGTGGCCATACTGTTGGCCTTGCAGTGGGCGGAGCTGATGGCCATACTGTTGGCCTTGCAGTGGGCGGAGCTGGTGGCCATACTGTTGGCCTTGCAGTGGGCGGAGCTGGTGGCCATACTGTTGGCCTTGCAGTGGGCGGAGCTGGTGGCCATACTGTTGGCCTTGCAGTGGGCGGAGCTGATGGCCATACTGTTGGCCTTGCAGTGGGTGGAGCTGATGGCCATACTGTTGGCCTTGCAGTGGGCGGAGCTGATGGCCGTACTGTTGGCCTTGCAGTGGGTGGAGCTGATGGCCATACTGTTGGCCTTGCAGTGGGTGGAGCTGATGGCCATACTGTTGGCCTTGCAGTGGGCGGAGCTGGTGGCCATACTGTTGGCCTTGCAGTGGGTGGAGCTGATGGCCATACTGTTGGCCTTGCAGTGGGCGGAGCTGATGGCCATACTGTTGGCCTTGCAGTGGGCGGAGCTGATGGCCATACTGTTGGCCTTGCAGTGGGTGGAGCTGATGGCCATACTGTTGGCCTTGCAGTGGGTGGAGCTGATGGCCATACTGTTGGCCTTGCAGTGGGTGGAGCTGATGGCCATACTGTTGGCCTTGCAGTGGGTGGAGCTGATGGCCATACTGTTGGCCTTGCAGTGGGTGGAGCTGATGGCCATACTGTTGGCCTTGCAGTGGGCGGAGCTGATGGCCATACTGTTGGCCTTGCAGTGGGTGGAGCTGATGGCCATACTGTTGGCCTTGCAGTGGGTGGAGCTGATGGCCATACTGTTGGCCTTGCAGTGGGTGGAGCTGATGGCCATACTGTTGGCCTTGCAGTGGGTGGAGCTGATGGCCATACTGTTGGCCTTGCAGTGGGTGGAGCTGATGGCCATACTGTTGGCCTTGCAGTGGGTGGAGCTGATGGACATACTGTTGGCCTTGCAGTGGGTGGAGCTGGTGGCCATACTGTTGGCCTTGCAGTGGGTGGAGCTGATGGCCATACTGTTGGCCTTGCAGTGGGCGGAGCTGATGGCCATACTGTTGGCCTTGCAGTGGGCGGAGCTGATGGCCATACTGTTGGCCTTGCAGTGGGCGGAGCTGATGGACATACTGTTGGCCTTGCAGTGGGCGGAGCTGATGGCCATACTGTTGGCCTTGCAGTGGGCGGAGCTGATGGCCATACTGTTGGCCTTGCAGTGGGCGGAGCTGATGGCCATACTGTTGGCCTTGCAGTGGGTGGAGCTGATGGACATACTGTTGGCCTTGCAGTGGGTGGAGGAAGTTAAGCCAGACAGAGTAGTCATTTGCTCTGATTCATGTGCAGTGTTGATGAGTCTGCAGTCCTTTAGCTCACGTAGCAGACAAGACCTGCTTTATGAGGTGCTACAAACCCATGGCAGGATTAAACAGATGGGTATACAGATAATAATTACTTGGGTCCCAGCCCATGTGGGGGTGGAGGGAGGCAGTAGTTGTACTGAATAAACAAACACTTAGTAGTGGGGACGTTGATGTTGAAGTTTCAATGAGCAAGGCAGAGGCAAAAAGCCTGATATATACAGTGATGGTGCAGAGATGGCAGGAGCAGGCTAAAAGCCTGATATGGACAGTGATGGTGCAGAGATGGTAGGAGCAGGCTAAAAGCCTGATATATACAGTGATGGTGCAGAGATGGTAGGAGCAGGCTAAAAGCCTGATATGGACAGTGATGGTGCAGAGATGGTAGGAGCAGGCTAAAAGCCTGATATATACAGTGATGGTGCAGAGATGGTAGGAGCAGGCTAAAAGCCTGATATGGACAGTGATGGTGCAGAGATGGTAGGAGCAGGCTAAAAGCCTGATATATACAGTGATGGTGCAGAGATGGTAGGAGCAGGCTAAAAGCCTGATATATACAGTGATGGTGCAGAGATGGTAGGAGCAGGCTAAAAGCCTGATATATACAGTGATGGTGCAGAGATGGTAGGAGCAGGCTAAAAGCCTGATATGGACAGTGATGGTGCAGAGATGGTAGGAGCAGGCTAAAAGCCTGATATATACAGTGATGGTGCAGAGATGGTAGGAGCAGGCTAAAAGCCTGATATATACAGTGATGGTGCAGAGATGGTAGGAGCAGGCTAAAAGCCTGATATGGACAGTGATGGTGCAGAGATGGTAGGAGCAGGCTAAAAGCCTGATATATACAGTGATGGTGCAGAGATGGTAGGAGCAGGCTAAAAGCCTGATATGGACAGTGATGGTGCAGAGATGGTAGGAGCAGGCTAAAAGCCTGATATATACAGTGATGGTGCAGAGATGGTAGGAGCAGGCTAAAAGCCTGATATGGACAGTGATGGTGCAGAGATGGTAGGAGCAGGCTAAAAGCCTGATATGGACAGTGACGGTGCAGAGATGGTAGGAGCAGGCTAAAAGCCTGATATATACAGTGATGGTGCAGAGATGGTAGGAGCAGGCTAAAAGCCTGATATGGACAGTGATGGTGCAGAGATGGTAGGAGCAGGCTAAAAGCCTGATATATACAGTGATGGTGCAGAGATGGTAGGAGCAGGCTAAAAGCCTGATATGGACAGTGATGGTGCAGAGATGGTAGGAGCAGGCTAAAAGCCTGATATGGACAGTGATGGTGCAGAGATGGCAGGAGCAGTGGAATAGAGATAATAAGGGAAGGCATTTATTTCAGGTACAGAGGAAAGTTGGGGAGGGGAGGACGGCAGGAAGGGACAGAAGAGAGGAGGCTATTTTTACTAGATTAAAGGTGGGACACGGCCAGCTGAATAAGACATTAAACGTGATAGGAAAGCATCCATCAGGAAAGTGTGATTATTGCCAGGAGACAGAGACCGTGGATCATGTATTGGTACAGTGTGGGCAGTATCAGAGGGAAAGAGAGAGGATGAGATCTAGTATGAGGGAGAAGGGGATACAGGAAATTAGTTTAAAGAGTAGAACGTCATTAGATATAGTCTCAAATAGTTTGTTATATTTTTTGGCAGGTAGGATTTAGTTTCTCCCTGTCTCTGGCACACACTCCAGTACAGTAGGTGGCGGTAATGCCAACCGCCGATAAACCCCACCAAAGAAGAAGAAGTTGCTCTCAGAGTCGGGATGACCAATCACTGATGGAAGATGGCATAAGCGGACGATGAAGTGGAATCTGAATACAATGGAGGTAGAATCAAGCAGAATTGGAGTATAGTTCAAAAGAATGGTTAAATGGAGCAAAGAAGAGTACAGTGATAAGAATGACCCTTCGTATTTAGTAGGAGAACGGTTTGTTAATGAGGAGCAGCTGAGCAGAGTACCAATCTGGAAGAAACCATTTTAGTTATCCAAACTGGTGGAGAGAGTGCTGGGTAAAGTGAAGGATGTGAGGCTCACGAAAGGCGGGATTGTTTTGATATTTTGTGATTCTGGGGATCAGAAGGAACGTGCGTTGGGTCTTAATCGATTTGATACGTTTGAAGTGTTGTGTGTGTCTCTTCGGAACAGGGCAGCCCTCAAGGGGGTTATATCTGGCGTTTCGTGGGAAGTTGATTTGGAAGAGATTAAAAATATTCCTGGAGTGATTGAAGCATCGAGTGGTGAGTGGGGAAAAAGTGAAGAGTTTCTGTTCTTTTGTTTTTTAAATGGAGTCTCTCAATAATGAAGTGCGGTTAGGATATATTAACTACACAGTTAGAGCATCCCAAGACCAATGCAGTGTGAACATTGTAAAGCTTTTGGTCATGTTTCAAGTGTTTTGCAGAAGGGAGAAGCCGAGATGTACAAGATGTGGAAAATATCATATTATGAGTTATAATAGTGAAGAAAATGTGACATGTTGTAATTGCGGTGGAAATCATGAAGCCACGTCTTCTGAATGCCTCACAAGGGTGAAAGAGAATGATGAGGTGGCCAAAGTCAGCGTTGTACAGAACATTTCATATGCAGCAGCTGTTTAAAGGGTTGATGGTTTGAATGTTGCACCAGAAGAGTCCATGGTGGTGGATAGGCCTTCACTGCAGGCTGCAGGGGTTGTCTTACACCAAGAGGATCCTGACATTTTAAAGGTTAAAAAGGTGGACTTTGTGGCCTTTATCGCAATGGTAATAAATGGCACTGCCAAGGTGGAGAAAAGATCTAGGAAGATTGAAATCATTGTAATTGCGGCCGAGCGGTTCCTGGGGCTGAAAGATTTCACAGCAAAGGAGTTACATGGAATATTAGCAAAAGCCTAGAGCCTGAGAAGAGAGAGATGGAGAACTAAAAGAAGGAAGAAGTGGGAGTTTTGTTTGTTTTTGACAATGTACTATTTTTATAAGGGTGGATTGTTAGAATCACTATTAAGTATGGATTTTTTTATTTTTATTTTAGGTTTGAAATCGTCCAGCTGGTGGCGACAATACAACTTTTTGATGTAGTCCGCCATAAAACCCACAGACGAAGAAGACGAGTCACATGAATTTGAAGTGAACATGGCGGAGCAGCGACTGTCAACATTATCGTGCCCTTTCCAAGATTCACCACTTTCACAAAGTTTGGACTCTGACAGAGCACATATTCAAGATACAAACGGACATGTTGCCGGCACCCCGGATGAGTCCTTCTCTCCGACATCTGTCATCTATTTTAAAGAGGCGCTGAGTTCGGCGAACATTTGTTCTGTGAAGACTGGACCGTCATCTCCTACTTCTGTTCAATATGAGTTCAATATCAAGAGAACGTCGAAAAATACTAAAAGTGAGTGTTTTAATAATCGACCTACCCATTTAACTAAGACAACTTGCTAGCTGACGATGAGAGCACTAGCTGTCTGACTCAACAAGCTCAGCTGTTGTCATAATTAGCAGCTAGCTAGTTAGCTATTTGTCAACAGCTGTAATCACCTGCCGACCCCCCTGACTGTTGACTCTAATCTACCTAGCAAACAAAGTTACAGCAGGGGAGATGAAGCTCTTATTTTGTCTTAGCTAGCAGCTAACGTTAGCTAGCTAGCTAGCTAGCCAGCCAAAGACAACTTTCAGATTGATTACAGTAGAGAGAGAAGAGATTCATGGTATAACCCTGTTCCTGGAGAGATACCGTCCTGTAGGTTTTCGCTCCAAGCCTAAGTTAGCGCACCTGATTCTAATAATTACCTGCTTGATAAGTTGAATCAGGTTAGTTACAACTGGGGTTGAAACGAAAACCTACAGGAGGGTACTGTAAATCTCCAGGAACAGGGTTGGAGAGCCCTACTCTATATCATTGCTAGGTAGCTCTGTTTCACAGGGTTGCCAGGTCAAGCTAAAATCTCTAGCCCAATGACCACTTAAAACTGACACAAAAGTCCTGAAATATAGCCCGATTTTGTTTTTCACAGCAGGAGAGGAGTTGACATATTTATACTATAAAACTTTATTCCATAACCTTATCGAGCCAATTAAGAAGGAATATCATAGTAACTTGTAACGACGTTAGAATCAAATTTCGGGTTTCCTCAAAATAATAATTATTGCAAGCTATGACATAACGTAATAAAGGAATTTGAATATGGTGCAAAATAAAATATAATTTGCCATTATTAAACTCGCCAGATCATTTGCACAAGGGGGTGTGGTATATGTCCAATATACCACAGCTAAGGGCTGTTCTTAAGCATAACGCAACCCGGAGTGTCTGGATACAGCCCTTAGCCGTGGTATATTGGCCATATACCACAAACCCCAGGGCTTTCAGCCAATCAGCATTCAGGACTCGAACCAGGTTTATAATTGTAAATAAATCCCCGTTGCGCATGTGCATAACTATAGATAAATGGAGCGTTGTGCCAGTAACCGAAAGGTCGCTGGTTCTAATCCCCGAGCCGACTAGGTGAACAATCTGTCGATGTGCCCTTGAGCAAGGCACTTAACCCTAATTGCTCCTGGAAGTCGCTCTGGATAAGAGCGTCTGCTAAATTACTAAAAATGTAAAAATGTAAATCCGACGAGAGTTTGAGTGATGAAAGTTGGACAGAGGATCTCAATCTCTGAGCAAGAAAAACTTGGATGAACATAAAAAAAAACTAATGTGAGGCTATTTTCTAGCAATTGTGCTGTTTTGTGCTACACGTTAACACTACAAATGGCACATTGATGTGCAATGACTGCAGTGATATCGTCATTTCTACATATTTATTGTATCAAGTGGTAGTCTACAATGGCATACAGTGAGGGAAAAAAGTTACCGTCATTCTAATGCGTTCTAACAACTGATTGGCAAAATTGCGATAGAGCTTTAATTAAATTGGAAATGATCAACTAAACATGTCCATTTAATAATTGCATAATAACACAAGGCTACAAACTTCAGACGGGCCTGTATATGTGCTTTCTTGAGCAGGGGGACCTTGCGGGCGCTGCAGGATTTCAGTCCTTCACGGCGTAGTGTGTTACCAATTGTTTTTCAATAGGCTACAGACTAAAATCTGGGTTTATGATTGTAATTCAATTCTGCAATGGTTTGCTTAGATAAAGGCAGGGATCCTATATCCCCTGATAGGCCTACATCTCATTTCAGATAGTCTACAGTAGCCTAGACAAGACGGAAACTGAACGATTTTAGCAGCTTGCTTAGTTCAAATTAACAGACTAATTTATTCAACATGAATAGGGATTTTAAGAGGTAAGAAGTGTTTCCCAATAGCCAGCTGGAACAGGCTACTGAAGATGGGGGTCATAATTCAAATCACTGAATTAAATATTAATAATATGTATATGAATTGAATATGCTTGTCAATAACAGCCAGTGTTTTATTTTTTAGAATTTGTTTTACCTATAGCCTAATCTGACTACTGTTACCGTCATTCTAATGCGTTCTAACAACTGATCGGCAAAATTGCGATAGAGCTTTAATTAAATTGGAAATGATGTCCATTTAATAATTGCATAATAACACAAGGCTACAACAATAAACTGAGTTACAGGCTATTTATTACATCTGTTTGCCAGCTCCAGGTAGGCTACACAAGTGGCACAAATTGATGTGCAATGACTGCAGTGATATCGTCATTTCTACATATTTATTGTATCAAGTGGTAGTCTACAATGGCATACAGTGAGGGAAAAAAGTATTTGAGCCCCTGCTGATTTTGTACGTTTGCCCACTGACAAAGACATGATCAGTCTAATTTTAATGGTAGGTTTATTTGAACAGTGAGAGACAGAATAACAACAAAAAAATCCAGAAAAACGCATGTCAAAATTGTTATAAATTGATTTGCATTTTAATGAGGGAAATAAGTATTTGACCCCTCTGCAAAACATGACTTAGTACTTGGTGGCAAAACCCTTGTTGGCAATCACAGAGGTCAGACGTTTCTTGTAGTTGGCCACCAGGTTTGCACACATCTCAGGAGGGATTTTGTCCCACTCCTCTTTGCAGATCTTCTCCAAGTCATTAAGGTTTCTAGGCTGACGTTTGGCAACTCAAACCTTCAGCTCCCTCCACAGATTTTCTATGGGATTAAGGTCTGGAGACTGACTAGGCCACTCCAGGACCTTAATGTGCTTCTTCTTGAGCCACACCTTTGTTGCCTTGGCCGTGTGTTTTGGGTCATTGTCATGCTGGAATACCCATCCACGACCCATTTTCAATGCCCTGGCTGAGGGAAGGAGGTTCTCACCCAAAATTTGACAGAACATGGCCCCGTCCATCGTTCCTTTGATGCGGTGAAGTTGTCCTGTCCCCTTAGCAGAAAAACACCCCCAAAGCATAATGTTTCCACCTCCATGTTTGACGGTGGGGATGGTGTTCTTGGGGTCATAGGCAGCATTCCTCCTCCTCCAAACACGGCGAGTTGAGTTGATGCCAAAGAGCTCGATTTTGGTCTCACCTGACCACAACACTTTCACCCAGTTCTCCTCTGAATCATTCAGATGTTCATTGGCAAACTTCAGACGGCCCTGTATATGTGCTTTCTTGAGCAGGGGGACCTTGCGGGCGCTGCAGGATTTCAGTCCTTCACGGCGTAGTGTGTTACCAATTGTTTTCTTGGTGACTATGGTCCCAGCTGCCTTGAGATCATTGACAAGATCCTCCCGTGTAGTTCTGGGCTGATTCCTCACCGTTCTCATGATCATTGCAACTCCACGAGGTGAGATCTTGCATGGAGCCCCAGGCCGAGGGAGATTGACAGTTATTTAATTTGTAAGTCGCTCTGGATAAGAGCGTCTGCTAAATGATGTAAATGTAAAATGTAATTTAGTTTTTCTTCCATTTGCGAATAATCGCACCAACTGTTGTCACCTTCTCACCAAGCTGCTTGGCGATGGTCTTGTAGCCCATTCCAGCCTTGTGTAGGTCTACAATCTTGTCCCTGACATCCTTGGAGAGCTCTTTGGTCTTGGCCATGGTGGAGAGTTTGGAATCTGATTGATTGATTGCTTCTGTGGACAGGTGTCTTTTATACAGGTAACAAACTGAGATTAGGAGCACTCCCTTTAAGAGTGTGCTCCTAATCTTAGCTCGTTTTTTGTATTTTTATTTATTTCACCTTTATTTAACCAGGTAAGCCAGTTGAGAACAGGTTATCATTTACAACTGCGACCTGGCCAAGATAAAGCAAAGTAGTGCAATAAAAACAACAGAGTTACATATGGGGTAAAAAACATAAAGTCAGAAATACAACAGAAAATATATATACAGTGTGTGCAAATGTAGCAAGTTATGGAGGTAAGGCAATAAATAGGCCATAGTGCAAAATAATTACAATAGTATTAACACTGGAATGCTAGATGTGCAAGAGATTATGTGCAAATAGAGATACTGGGGTGCAAAAGAGCAAAATAAATAACAATATAGGGATGAGGTAGTTGGGTGGGCTTATTTCAGATGGGCTGTGTACAGGTGCAGTGATCGGTAAGGTGCTCTGACAACTGATGCTTAAAGTTATTGAGGGAGATAAGAGTCTCCAGCTTCAGAGATTTTTGCAATTCGTTCCAGTCATTGGCAGCAGAGAACTGGAAGGAATGGCGGCCAAAGGAGGTGTTGGCTTTGGGAATGACCAGTGAGATATACCTGCTGGAGCGCAGACTACGGGTGGGTGCTGCTATGGTGACCAATGAGCTAAGATAAGGCGGGGATTTGCCTAGCAGTGATTTATAGATGGCATGGAGCCAGTGGGTTTGACGACGAACATGTAGTGAGGACCAGCCAACAAGAGCGTACAGGTCACAGTGGTGGGTAGTGTATGGGGCTTTGGAGACAAAACGGATGGCACTGTGATAGACTACATCCAATTTGCTGAGTAGAGTGTTGGAGGCTATTTTGTAAATTACATCGCCGAAGTCAAGGATCGGTAGGATAGTCAGTTTTACGAGGGCATGTTTAGCAGCATGAGTGAAGGAGGCTTTATTGCGAAATAGGAAGCCGATTCTAGATTTAACTTTGGATTGGAGATTCTTTATGTGAGTCTGGAAGTTGAGTTTACAGTCTAACCAGACACCTAGGTATTTGTAGTTGTCCACATACTCTAGGTCAGACCCGTCGAGAGTGGTGATTCTAGTCGGGTGGGCGGGTGCCAGCAGCGTTCGATTGAAAAGCATGCATTTAGTTTTACTAGTGTTTAAGAGCAGTTGGAGGCTACTGAAGGATTGTTGTATGGCATTGAAGCTCGTTTGGAGGTTTGTTAACACAGTGTCCAATGAAGGGCCAGATGTATACAAAATGGTGTCGTCTGCGTAGAGGTGGATCTGAGAGTCACCAGCAGCAAGAGCGACATCATTGATATACACGGAGAAAAGTGTCGGCCCAAGAATTGAACCCTGTGGCACCCCCATAGAGACTGCCATAGGTCCAGACAACAGGCCCTCCGATTTGACACACTGAACTCTATCTGAGAAGTAGTTGGTGAACCAGGCGAGGCAGTCATTTGAGAAACCAAGGCTATTTAGTCTGCCAATCGTTACCTGTATAAAAGACACCTGGGAGCCAGAAATCTTTCTGATTGAGAGGGGGTCAAATACTTATTTCCCTCATTAAAATGCAAATCAATTTATAACATTTTTGACATGCGTTTTTCTGGATTTTTTTGTTGTTATTCTGTCTCTCACTGTTCAAATAAACCTACCATTAAAATTATAGACTGATCATTTCTTTGTCAGTTGGCAAACGTACAAAATCAGCAGGGGATCAAATACTTTTTTCCCTCACTGTATATAGGCTACTTGATGGCCAACAGAGGCAAATTTATCATTTTTCACATTTAGCCTAATGTCAGTTTTATTGAGGACTTTGCCCCATAAAAATAACCATGCGAGGGAGTTCCATAACTTCCATTTCAAATTTCCACTCGGGCAGCCCCCAACACCCAACATCTGAGCATGCATAAAGCACTTCGCTTGATACCGTTTTCTTTAAAAGCAGTCAACATTAGAATGCGGTTTAAACCACCTGCCAAGTGAATTTATGTAATGCGCCCAAAGTCGTTTTCCAGTGCTTTGTCTGCATTATTTGTTGATGTGCATCAGTTCTAGCGTATTAATGTTTTATGGAAAATGGGTTGGAAATAGGGTGTCTCCATAATGACAATCTAAATAGCCTACCTACAATTGGTTAAAAAGTTGTCACGACGTGCGCACGCTGCTCTCTCTCCTCTCGCTCACGTGACTCAGTCAATAGCTGTACTGCTCTCTCAACACACACAGACCCACCCTTCCGGCCCTCCCCACCGCCCTTCCGGCCCTCCCCACCACCCTTCCGGCCCTCCCCACCACCCCTCCGGCCCTCCCCACCACCCTTCCGGCCCTCCCCACCACCCTTCCGGCCCTCCCCACCACCCCTCCGGCCCTCCCCACCACCCTTCCCGCCCTCCCCACCGCCCTTCCGGCCCTCCCCACCACCCCTCCGGCCCTCCCCACCACCCCTCCGGCCCTCCCCACCACCCCTCCGGCCCTCCCCACCACCCTTCCGGCCCTCCCCACCACCCCTCCGGCCCTCCCCACCGCCCCACCACCCCTCCGGCCCTCCCCACCACCCCTCCGGCCCTCCCCACCACCCCTCCGGCCCTCCCCACCGCCCCACCACCCCTCCGGCCCTCCCCACCACCCCTCCGGCCCTCCCCACCGCCCCACCACCCCTCCGGCCCTCCCCACCACCCCTCCGGCCCTCCCCACCACCCCTCCGGCCCTCCCCACCACCCCTCCGGCCCTCCCCACCACCCCTCCGGCCCTCCCCACCGCTCTTCCGGCCCTCCCCACCACCCTTCCGGCCCTCCCCACCACCCCTCCGGCCCTCCCCACCACCCCTCCGGCCCTCCCCACCGCTCTTCCGGCCCTCCCCACCACCCTTCCGGCCCTCCCCACCACCCCTCCGGCCCTCCCCACCGCTCTTCCGGCCCTCCCCACCACCCTTCCGGCCCTCCCCACCACCCCTCCGGCCCTCCCCACCGCTCACTCACCAACAGCCTGCCTCACTGCCTGACAGTCAGCAGCAGGTCACAGTGAAATATACAATACCAGTCAAAGGTTTGGACACCCCTACTCATTCCAGGCTTTTTCTTTTGTTTTTACTATTTTCTACATTGTAGAATAATAGTGAAGACATCAAAACTATGAAATAACACATATGGAATCATGTAGTAACCAAAATTATTTTAAACAAATCTAAATATATTTGAGATTCTTCAAAGTAGCCACCCTTTGCCTTGATGACAGCTTTGCACACGCTTGGCATTCTCTCAACCAGCTTCATGAGGTAGTCACCTGGAATGCAATTCAATTAACAGGTGTGCCTTGTTAAAAGTTAATTTGTGGAATTTCTTTCCTTCTTAATGCGTTTGAGCCAATCAGTTGTGTTGTGACAAGGTAAGGGGGGTATACAGAAGATAGCCCAATTTGGTAAAAGACCAAGTCCATATTATGGCAAGAACAGCTGAAATAAGCAAAGAGAAACGACAGTCCATCATTACTTTAAGACATGAAGGTCAGTCAAGCCGGAACATTTCAAGAACTTTGAAAGTTTCTTCAAGTGCAGTCGCAAAAACCATCAAGCGCTATGATGAAACTGGCTCTCATGAGGACCGCCACAGGAATGGAAGACCCAGAGTTACCTCTACTGCAGAAGATAAGTTCATTAGAGTTACCAGCCTCAGAAATTGCAGCCCAAATAAATGCTTCATAGAGTTCAATTAACAGACACATCTCAACATCAACTGTTCAAAGGAGACTGCGTGAGACAAAGTGGAGTATACAAGCATTTCGCTACACCCGCTATAACATCTGCTAAACACGTGTATGTCTCCTGAGTGGCGCAGTGGTCTAAGGCACTGCATTGCAGTGCTAACTGTGCCACTAGAGATCCTGGTTCGAATCCAGGCTCTGTCGCAGCCGGCCGCGACCGGGAGACCCATGGGGCGGCGCACAATTGGCCCAGCGTCGTCCAGGGTAGGGGAGGGAATGGCCAGCAGGGATGTAGCTCAGTTGGTAGAGCATGGCGTTTGCAACGCCAGGGTTGTGGGTTCAATTCCCACGGGGGGCCAGTATGAAAAATAAAACAATGTATGCACTCACTAACTGTAAGTCGCTCTGGATAAGAGCGTCTGCTAAATGACTAAAATGTAAATGTATTTCATAGGTTTGATGCCTTCACTAATATTCTACAATGTAGAAAATAGTAAAAATAAAGAAAAACCCTGGAATGAATAGGTGTGTTCAAACTTATGACTGGTGCTGTATATATACATTCTTTTAATAGCACTACACTGTATATATTTTAAAGAGAAATGCCATGGTGGCTGCGGTGCAACTTAGAAACAGCACAAAAACCCAAATAAATGTTCACCTGTGACATCGTTTTCAAAGTAGTCAAATTTTGCGGGAGAACCGCGAACATGGCAACGCTGCTGTTTCATCATGTCAGTAGTTCAAGGTTTCCCAAACTCTGTCCTGGGCCCCCCCCCCCCACGTTTTATTTTTTTGCCCTAGCACTACACAGCTGATAAAAAAATAAATAATGAAAGCTTGATGATGAGTTGGTTATTTGAATCAGCTGTGTAGTGCTAGGGGAGGGGGGAGGGTGGAGGGAGGGGGGGGGGCAGGACCCAGGACCCAGGACCCAGGACCAGGACCGAGTTTGGGAAACATGCAGTAGTTTATGTTTTGCTGTAGCCAGATCAGGGGAGAACGACTGCCCCTCTCGCATTAAAGATTTCAAATTGAAGGCCGACCACGATACTGCAGCCATTGTTTCCACATAACAGGATCCCCCATTATAATGAATGGTGGAAATGGTGATCTTAGTGGTCAATATTCGTGGATATTAAACAGTTTTTCTTACAATGATGGTACCAATAATTGCTTTTATTTCACCAGATGATTGTCCTTTAACAGATTACTTTAAAATCACACACAAAGTTATGAGGATAGTTTAGTTGCTAATGGTACCTTGGTCGGCCTTCAACTTGAGATACTCCACGAGAGGGGGCAGCACTGAGCTAGCCTGCAACGTCACTTCCTAGAGTAGCTCAAACTGCGCATGAAATGTTTCCAAAAACTCCTCCATGTAACAAGATGGCGACACTCTGAAATGACACTTCCTGATTATCAAATGCGCCACCGATCGTTCTCATAGGACACAATGAGGTGACGTCATCGATGGCTTCGTCCATATTTTTTTACTGTCTATGAGCTAGATGTAGATTACAAGATGGCTACAGTGAAATGCTCAGGCCTCCGGTGATTCATTCCATCCTGATTCCTGAGTGTTCTATGTTGAGTTAAATTGGCAGCGTGTGACTGAAATAACCTTGGATGAGACTAGTGGAATTTCCAGTATTTGTGTTCAGAATGGCACAGAAGTTGAGTCCAGAGTCGGTGTGACTGCCTGACGGTGTTGAGTCCAGAGTCGGTGTGACTGCCTGACGGTGTTGAGTCCAGAGTCGGTGTGACTGCCTGACGGTGTTGAGTCCAGAGTCGGTGTGACTGCCTGACGGTGTTGAGTCCAGAGTCGGTGTGACTGCCTGACGGTGTTTCCAGCCATAAATCATACCCGTCGTAAAACGGTGCGTGAACGAGCATTATAGCAACGGCTGAACATTGCCCATCATTCAGCTTTTATGGTGACAATAATGGCCTTATTTTGCTTTATACTTTGGAAGTATTGGAATTAGACAGTATCTAAAGGAAAGTCTTTGGAGGTGTTGGCAATGTTTTCTTTTGCAGTGGAATTTGCTGTATCTGACATTTTCTGAAAGGGAAAAAAACAATTGCAAATGGTTGACCTTGTAAACAGATCATTTGAATTCAATAATGTTTTGCATTGACTTTTTCCGTTACCTAAATATGCTGCCACTGCCTGCGAATTCTGAAACATTTTCCATTCTGAACAAAATGAAAACTACAGTAGGTCCTACTTACAGTGGTAGCCTACACACTTCAATGCAAAATATCAAATGTCTGTTCGCCTGTTAAATTCTACTGTATGTTATAAACCCACTCCTTTTCGGATGCTATGAGTCAAAACAAAACAAACAAACAAAAAATAATAATCAGTTAATGAGAAATGTAATTTGTATGGCTACTTCAGGAATATGAACTCATCATGGCCAGAAAGGGTGAGGAATTTATTCTGCGATGGTTATGATATACAGTGCCTTCAGAAAGTATTCACACCCCTTGAATTTTTCCACATTTTATTGTGTTTCAGCCTGAATTTAAAATGGATTAAATTGAGGTTTTGTGTCACTGGCCTAACCACAATACCCCATAATGTCAAAATGGAATTCTGTTTTTAGAAAAAAAATTAAATGAAAAGCTGAAATGTCTTGATATAAGCAAGCCTAAATAAGTTCAGGAGTAAAAATGTGCTTAACAAGTCACATAATAAGTTGCATGGACTCACTCTGTGTGCAAAAATAATGTTTAACATTAATTTTGAATGACTGCCTCATCTCTGTACCCCACACATTCAATTATCTGTAAGGTCCCTCAGTCGAGCAGTGAATTTCAAACAGATCAATACACCCAGTCACTACAAAGATACAGGCGTCCTTCCTAACTCAGTTGCCGGAGAGGAAGGAAACCTGGCAGGGATTCCACCATGAGGCCAATGGGGACTTTAAAACAGTTACAGAGTTTTTTAGGATACAAAGAAACGGAATAGAGTTAAGCACAAAATCCTACTGGAAAACCTGGTTCATTCTGCTTTCCACCAGACACTGGGAGATGAATTCACCTACAGCAGGACAATAACCTAAAACACAAGGCCAAATATACAGTGGAGTTGCTTACCAAGACGACATTGAATGTTCCTGAGTGGCCTAATTACAGTTTTAACTTTAAATCAGCTTAAATCTATGGCAATACTTGACAATGGCTGTCTAGCAATGATCAACTAACTTGACGGAGCTTGAAGAATTTTAAAAATAATAATGTGCGAATATTGTACAATCCAGTTGTGCAAAGCTCTTAGACGTACCCAGAAAGACTCACAGCTGTAATCGCTGCCAAAGTTGATTCTAACATGTATCCAGTGTTGGTGATCGCGTGACGAATGGAGACTCAGGGGTGTGAATAATTATGTATTTCATTCTCAATGTTTTTTTTGTGCTTTGTCATTATGGGGTATTGTATGTAGATAGGTGAGAAATCTATTTAATCCATTTTAAATTCAGGCTGTGACACAATTGTTTTTATTTAGAAGAGTCATCATACACTGATTGGCCTGTTTTATTAGGTACACCACCCCACCCCGTTCACGAAAAATGGATCGCTCCTACAGACAATGAGTCATGTGGCTTGCTATGTAAAGCAGGCAGACAGGCATCGAGGCATTCAGTTACTGTTCGATTTAATGTTAAAATGGGCAAAACCAGTGACCTAAGCGACTTTGAGATTAGTCTGTGCCGGGCGCGCCGGATCCAGTATGTCAGAAACGGCCTCCTGGGCTTTTCATGTAAGACAGGGTCTAGTGTTTACCTAGAATGGTGCGACAAACAAAAAACATCCAGTCAGCGGCAGTCCTGTGGGCGAAAACAGCTCGTTGATGAGACGTCAAAGGAGAATGGCAAGAATGGTGCAAGCTAACAGACGGGCCACAGACAGACATAACGGTACAACAGTGGTGTGCGGCATCTCGGAATGCACAACTCGTCAATATTTGTCACGGATGGGCTATTGCAGCAGACGACCACACTGGTTTCCACTCCTATAAGCTAAAAACAAGAAGAAACGTCTCCAGTCATCACGCGATCACCAACACTGGACAACTGAGGAGTGGAATAGCATCGCCTGGAACATGACAGCGAGTGAAGTATGAGTGGCCTGTGCAGTCCCCAGACCTCAACCCAATGGAGTATCTTTGGGATGAGATGGAACGGGCTGTTCACAGCATGAATGTACCGCCGTCAAATCTGCAGCAACTGCGTGATGCCATCGCGTCAGCATGGACCAACATCCATGTGGAACGTTTCAGACAACTTTTTAGAATGCCCCGAAGAATTCTGGCTGTTCTGGAGGCAAAGGGTGGATCTGACCCAGTACTAGATGGGTATATACAGTGGGGGGAAAAAAGTATTTAGTCAGCCACCAATTGTGCAAGTTCTCCCACTTAAAAAGATGAGAGAGGCCTGTAATTTTTCATCATAGGTACACGTCAACTATGACAGACAAATTGAGAATAATTTTTTTCCCAGAAAATCACATTGTAGGATTTTTAATGAATTTATTTGCAAATTATGGTGGAAAATAAGTATTTGGTCACCTACAAACAAGCAAGATTTCTGGCTCTCACAGACCTGTAACTTCTTCTTTAAGAGGCTCCTCTGTCCTCCACTCGTTACCTGTATTAATGGCACCTGTTTGAACTTGTTATCAGTATAAAAGACACCTGTCCACAACCTCAAACAGTCACACTCCAAACTCCACTATGGCCAAGACCAAAGAGCTGTCAAAGGACACCAGAAACAAAATTGTAGACCTGCACCAGGCTGGGAAGACTGAATCTGCAATAGGTAAGCAGCTTGGTTTGAAGAAATCAACTGTGGGAGCAATTATTAGGAAATGGAAGACATACTGATAATCTCCCTCGATCTGGGGCTCCACGCAAGATCTCACCCCGTGGGGTCAAAATTATCACAAGAACGGTGAGCAAAAATCCCAGAACCACACGGGGGGACCTAGTGAATGACCTGCAGAGAGCTGGGACCAAAGTAACAAAGCCTACCATCAGTAACACACTACGCCTCCAGGGACTCAAATCCTGCAGTGCCAGACGTGTCCCCCTGCTTAAGCCAGTACATGTCCAGGCCCGTCTGAAGTTTGCTAGAGTGCATTTGGATGATCCAGAAGAGGATTGGGAGAATGTCATATGGTCAGATGAAACCAAAATAGAACTTTTTGGTAAAAACTCAACTCGTCGTGTTTGGAGGACAAAGAATGCTGAGTTGCATCCAAAGAACACCATACCTACTGTGAAGCATGGGGGTGGAAACATCATGCTTTGGGGCTGTTTTTCTGCAAAGGGACCAGGACGACTGATCCGTGTAAAGGAAAGAATGAATGGGGCCATGTATCGTGAGATTTTGAGTGAAAACCTCCTTCCATCAGCAAGGGCATTGAAGATAAAACGTGGCTGGGTCTTTCAGCATGACAATGATCCCAAACACACCGCCCGGGCAACGAAGGAGTGGCTTCGTAAGAAGCATTTCAAGGTCCTGGAGTGGCCTAGCCAGTCTCCAGATCTCAACCCCATAGAAAATCTTTGGAGGGAGTTGAAAGTCTGTGTTGCCCAGCGACAGCCCCAAAACATCACTGCTCTAGAGGAGATCTGCATGGAGGAATGGGCCAAAATACCAGCAACAGTGTGTGAAAACCTTGTGAAGACTTACAGAAAACGTTTCACCTGTGTCATTGCCAACAAAGGGTATATAACAAAGTATTGAGAAACTTTTGTTATTGACCAAATACTTATTTTCCACCATAATTTGCAAATAAATTCATAAAAAATTCTGGATTTCTTTTTCTCATTTTGTCTGTCATAGTTGACGTGTACCTATGATGAAAATTACAGGCCTCTCATATTTTTAAGCGGGAGAACTTGCACAATTGGTGGCTGACTGAATACTTTTTTCCCCCACTGTAATTATATATAAAATTATATAATTATTATATAAAAATAATATATACATAATTCCCCATTTAGCACAAGGCTGCTACTAGGCTACTTTTGCTGCCTTGCAGTGCAATATTTCAACCACTAGAAACTGTGCGTACGCATTGTCTAAAGATTGTGGGAGGATAATATTCTAGCACATTCTCCCGTCAAATTTTGGTTTTTATGAATGCCAACTTTTGCGTGAACTGGCGCAAGCATATTGTGTGTGTGTATGCAACATTATAATGAGGCCGCTTGGACCTGAGAACTTGTTAGCTACCACATCAACCCATGACTCGGGTGTTACATCAGTGTGAAATATTATTTTCTTGCAGTTGTCGACAACGGGTGCACATTTCATGTTTTCATTCTTTATTTAACTAGGTAAGTAATTGAGAAATCTATTTTACATTGCCTATAACAAATATCAAGAGATGCAATAATGTTGAAATACTTATAGTTCTAAAGTTATTAGATGGTGTGGGCTGATGAACCCGTGACGTGGACGTGGATTACGGCAGCCTCCGATTCAGAGGGGTTAAATGTGGAAGATACAACCGAAATGTGTGACTGACTACGTATCCCCTTACCCTTTTCCTTGATAGAACAAAGGATTCAAATGTCCAGTGTTTTTTATGGGGCAGTTGTATCCTGTAAATACAGGTGGCTGAGTAAAATGGTGGTTCTCAGCTCAGTGTTTTGATTTAATAGTTCTTCCCTGCCAGGAAATCTGGCTGATGCCAGAGAGAGCGACGAGCCGCATCAAATATGCCTCCTCCCTACCTCCCTCCCTCCCTCCCTCCCTCTCTCCCTGCATCAAATATGCCTCCTCTCTCCCTCCCAGCATCAAAAGCAACAAATGGGCATCAGGGGAATTACAGTGCCCCCCCCCCCCCCTCCCCTTTTTTACGCATGCACCATCTGGTCAGGTGATGTTGCTCTGTTGCCCAGCTAGCTCATTATCAGGCAGCCATCTTGGTCAACACCCACTCTGCTGTCTGTCAGAGGAGCAGCGACTCACTGCCTGCACACAGCCAATCCTGTGAGGGCTAGCCGAACGAGAGGAGAGGGGCGAAGGCAGAGCCCACCAAAAGGAGAAGCTGTAATTCCAGCAGAGCAGAGATCTAGCGTTGTTATCCCAGTAGCCAGGCCGCGCCCAGGCAGAGACCTAGCGTTGTTCTCCCAGTACCCAGGCTGTGCCGCGCTGCAGAGAGGAGAGAGGAGAGGGCAGGACTGCAGCTTTTGTTGAGACAGACGCACAGTGGTGTTTTTTTCTCCTTACTCATCCGTAAAGGCAGGAGTGCGTGAAGGGGGAGGAGGCACGGAGTGGAAGAAAATAACGCCGTCCTTTCTTCTATCTGAAGAGTTGGACACCGTTCTGTCCTCTTTCTCTCATCTCTTCAGTCCTGTTCCACTGCTGTGGTTCGGCACAGACATTTTCTCTCCATCCCCCTCTTTTCGGCCTTTGTGTCGCCTGGACAGAGAGAGCGTTCCTGCTTTGTTGCCATTCTTCTCTCAGCCCTCTATTCGCTGAGTCATCATGGCAGACGTGACTCCTCAGGCCGATGCCCCGACCCCCACCACTGACAAGATCACGCAAGCCGCCCGGGAAACCATTTACCTGTGCAACTTCCGTGTGTCTGTGGACGGAGAATGGCTCTGTCTCAGGGAGCTCAACGACATCTCCCTCACCCCGGACCCAGAACCAGCCCACGAAGGTAGGTGACTGACAGGGGCTGAGGCTGACCTAGTCTAGGATGGTGGAGGGGGTGTGGGGGATGGGGCCCTGTTCAAGAGGATGCAACGTTACAGCATCCAGGGCCCATATTCATAAAAACAAATCTCAGTAGGAGTGCTGATCTAGGATCAGCCTTTTAGATCATAATAAATAACATGGACAGAAGGACTTGATTCTAGATCAGCACTCCTACTCTGAGACTCTTTATGAATACAGGCCCGGGTCATGGTAATGTAGTCACGTCAGAATACAGGCCCGGGTCATGGTAATGTAGTCACGTCAGAATACAGGCCCAGGTCATGGTAATGTAGTCACGTCAGAATACAGGCCCAGGTCATGGTAATGTAGTCACGTCAGAATACAGGCCCGGGTCATGGTAATGTAGTCACGTCAGAATACAGGCCCAGGTCATGGTAATGTAGTCACGCCAGAATACAGGCCCTGGTCATGGTAATGTAGTCACGTCAGAATACAGGCCCTGGTCATGGTAATGTAGTCACGTCAGAATACAGGCCCAGGTCATGGTAATGTAGTCACGTCAGAATACAGGCCCAGGTCATGGTAATGTAGTCACGTCAGAATACAGGCCCAGGTCATGGTAATGTAGTCACGTCAGAATACAGGCCCAGGTCATGGTAATGTAGTCACGTCAGAATACAGGCCCAGGTCATGGTAATGTAGTCACGTCAGAATACAGGCCCGGGTCATGGTAATGTAGTCACGTCAGAATACAGGCCCAGGTCATGGTAATGTAGTCACGTCAGAATACAGGCCCGGGTCATGGTAATGTAGTCACGTCAGAATACAGGCCCGGGTCATGGTAATGTAGTCACGTCAGAATACAGGCCCGGGTCATGGTAATGTAGTCACGTCAGAATACAGGCCCGGGTCATGGTAATGTAGTCACGTCAGAATACAGGCCCGGGTCATGGTAATGTAGTCACGTCAGAATACAGGCCCAGGTCATGGTAATGTAGTCACGTCAGAATACAGGCCCAGGTCATGGTAATGTAGTCCCGTCAGAATACAGGCCCGGGTCATGGTAATGTAGTCACGTCAGAATACAGGCCCGGGTCATGGTAATGCAGTCACGTCAGAATACAGGCCCGGGTCATGGTAATGTAGTCACGTCAGAATACAGGCCCAGGTCATGGTAATGTAGTCACGTCAGAATACAGGCCCTGGTCATGGTAATGTAGTCACGTCAGAATACAGGCCCAGGTCATGGTAATGTAGTCCCGTCAGAATACAGGCCCAGGTCATGGTAATGTAGTCACGTCAGAATACAGGCCCAGGTCATGGTAATGTAGTCACGTCAGAATACAGGCCCAGGTCATGGTAATGTAGTCACGTCAGAATACAGGCCCAGGTCATGGTAATGTAGTCACGCCAGAATACAGGCCCTGGTCATGGTAATGTAGTCACGTCAGAATACAGGCCCTGGTCATGGTAATGTAGTCACGTCAGAATACAGGCCCAGGTCATGGTAATGTAGTCACGTCAGAATACAGGCCCAGGTCATGGTAATGTAGTCACGTCAGAATACAGGCCCAGGTCATGGTAATGTAGTCACGTCAGAATACAGGCCCAGGTCATGGTAATGTAGTCACGTCAGAATACAGGCCCAGGTCATGGTAATGTAGTCACGTCAGAATACAGGCCCAGGTCATGGTAATGTAGTCACGTCAGAATACAGGCCCAGGTCATGGTAATGATGTTCTCTCTGAGCCATGGAGGAGGAGAGGGGTGTGGTTAGGCTACACTGTCACGTAAATCATCCTGCTGTCCTGCATGTGGGGTAGTTTAAATGTGGTCACCCTAGGTGTTGTCCTGTAGGGATCCTGTGATACAGACATCTTGGTGTCATTATACCGTGTGCTCCCTAAAATATGAGGTATCGCTACATTCTTAAATACAATTTTACCAATGATTTTATCTAAACCCTGGATTGCTGATGCTATGAATTGGCCAATGAGAGGCTTTGAAGCCAGCGGTCGGCCATATTGGCACTCCCAGTAGGAGCAGTCTACCATAGATATGAATGGTATTCTACAGTATTTCAATAACATGTTTCAAGGACAAAATTACATCTATTTAGTTGTTGTAGTGGGGACAATAACATTAGTAATCTCTAAAAATATGTATTTTTGTTTAGGTCATAATAGAATGTTAAAGTATGCAATTAAGGTGTCTGTAATAAAACAAACGAATGTAGACATTAATAAATGGATTTCTATTACTTCAAAAATATATATATTTTTACAACGGTGGGGAATACCAAGATGGAGGCGTGGTCGCTTCAACACAGTACCCCAAATCAGACATCTAGTGTGTTTATATAAATCATTTCATTTTACACATTCATTTATTCAACATCAATTTTGTTCGTTTTTTTTAGACATTTGTTTTAAACGATATACTCTACAAGTACATCACATTTCCAGAGTGGGCTCTCTGCTACTTTTAATGTTAAGATACTTTTTATGAGCCACCACCACAAACAGTGAATCGGAAAATAGTTCAAGTGAACTCCCTCTGCTGGTGATTTGCTGAATGTGCAATTCTACAGGAGGGCTGTGATTTGGTTTCTGTATAAAGTTGATAATTTCTTCAAAAGTAGCAGAAAGCCGACTCTGGAACGCTGATGTGCCTGAAGAGTACATTGTGGCCAAACAATGTCTAAAAACAAGCAAAATCAAAAAGGGTACTTTTGAGATACTACTAATATTTTTTTATGTTGAATAAATTAATGTGAATTTTATTTCAGAATATAGCCATACACCATATGTTAGAGCGCTCTATGAGGACTATGATGACACCAAGATGTGGTGTGTATCATGTCTGTATCATGTATAATAATATAATATAATATGCCATTTAGCAGACGCTTTTATCCAAAGCGCATACATTTTTACGTATGGGGTGGTCCCGGGGATCGAACCCACTACCCTGGCGTTACAAGCGCCGTGCTCTACCAGCTGAGCTACAGAGGACCACATGTATGTATGTATGTATGGTCTGTACGGGTCACGGATCATAAGGTCTTACAGGAGGCATGTATATACAGTGCATTTGGAAAGTATTCAGACCCCTTGACCTTTCCACATTTTGTTATGTTACTGCCTTATTCTAAAATGGGTTAAATTGTTTTTTCCCCTCATCAATCTACACACAATACCCCATAATGTCAAAGCAAAAATAGATTTTTAGAAATGTTTGCAAATGTGTATTCAGACCCTTTGTGACTCGAAATAGAGCTAATTTTCATCCTGTTTCCATTTATCATCCTTGAGATGTTTCTACAACTTGATGATGGAGGCCACTGTGTTCTTGGGGACCTTCAATGCTGCAGAAATTTTTTTTGTACCCTTCCCCAGATCTGTGCCTCGACACAATCCTGTCTCAGAGCTCTACGGACAATTCCTTCGACCTCATGGCTTGGTTTTTGCACTGTCAACTGTGGGACCTTATATAGACAGGTGTGTGCCTTTCCAAATCATGTCCAATCAATTGAATTTACCACAGGTGGACTCCAATCAAGTTGTAGAAACATCTCAAGGATGATCAATGGAAACAGGATGCACCTAAGCTCAACTTCGAGTCTCATCGCAAAGGGTCTGAATAATTTCTAACATCCTGTTTTCACTTTGTCATTATGGGGTATTGTGTGTAGATTTCTGAAGATTTTTATTTTTTAAATCCATTTTAGAAAAGGTCAAGGCGTCTGAATGCTTTCCGAAGGCACTATATATTTTTTCTGAATTCCACATGCACAGTCTCAATGGGGTATTTGTCCCATTTTGTGAATTCTTGGTTGGTGAGTGGACCCCAAACCTCACAATCATAGAGGGCATTGGGTTCTATAACTGATTGAAGTATTTTTAGCCAGATCCTAATTGGGATGCTGAGTTTTATGTTCCATTTGATGGCATAGAAGGCCCTTCTTGCCTTGTCTCTCAGATCGTTCACAGCCTTGTGGAAGTTACCTGTGGTGTTGATGTTTAGGCCGAGGTAGGTGTAATTATTTGCGTGATCTCGGGCAACAGTGTCTATAAGATGTATTTGTTGTCTTGTTAACTGGACCTTTTTGGAACACCAATATTTTTTGACTTACTGAGACTTACTGTCAGGGCCCAAGTCTGACAGAATCTGTGCAGAAGATCTAGGTGCTGCTGTAGGCTCTCATTGGTTGGGGAGAGAAGCACCAGATCATCAGCAAACAGTAGACATTTGACTTCAGATTCTAGTAGGGTGAGGCCGGGTGCTGCAGACTGTTCTAGTGCCCTCGCCAATTCGTTGATATATATGTTGAAGAGGGTGGGGCTCAAGCTGCATCCCTGTCTCACCCCACGGCCCTGAGGAAAGAAATCTGTATTTTTTTGCCAATTTTAACTGCACACAAGCCTAAGATCACCATGCTCTATGCCAAGCGTCGGCTGGAGTAGTGTAAAGCTAACTGCCATTGGACTCTGGAGCAGTGAAAATGCGTTCTCTGGAGTGATGAATCACGCTTCACCATCTGGTAGTCCGACGGACAAATCTGGGTTTGGCGGATGCCAGGAGAACGCTACCTGCCCCAATGCATAGTGCCAACTGTAAAGTTTGGTGGAGGAGGAATAATGGTCTGGGGCTGTTTTTCATCGTTTGGGCTAGGCCCCTTAGTTCCAGTGAAGGGAAATCTTAACGCTACAGCAGCCAACCCCAATAAGCGGCCTGCGGGCCAGACGCAAGAGCAAAATGTCTGGCCCACACTGACAGCATTGGCATTCACTTGTTATAATAAACATGAATTTAATATCCGCGGCTCTGCTTTATTTTGAAATGATCCCACACCTTGACCTGTGGCCTTTACCGCGTGCATACGTCAGACGTGCTTTGCGTACTCGTCTCCACTCCACTAGCTACCTAGTGTAGTGTCACACAAACACAGTAGCCGCAGCCGCTCGCCAGTTAACCCTCTTTCATCAAAAGGACTGACCACTTCCTCACAAAAAAGTATTAAATCCAGTCAAACCAACATGGCATTGGCCAAGAAACGCAAGGTAGACCAGGAGAACCGGAGAACCGTCAGTTCAAAACTGACTGGACTGAGAGGTATTGCTTTTTTTTTACCGGACCACAACAGTGCTATGCCCACATGCTTAATATGCATTCAGACTGTAGCTGGAATCAAAGCGGACAATCTGAAGCGGTATTTTAACTCTCTTCATGCTGCCAGTTTTAATGCAAACTACCCAGAAAAATCTGACCAGCGCAAACAAAAAATTTCAAGCATGTTAACGTCATACAAGCACCCGGTTTTAACTATGTGTAAAACAACATAATTAAATAGTTGGTTTTGGACTAATTTAGTATTTTTCATTTTTCTCTTATGTGACTCCTAACACCACTACTAATAATTATAAAATCACAATAGAAGTGAAAACTGATAAAACATAAAACTGTCGCCCAAAAAAACAAACCTGTTGGCCCTCGGCTTGCCATGCCTGACCAAATATGGCCCTTTTGGAAATCTAATTGGGGAACCCTGCGCTACAGCATACAATGACATTATCATCTTGCTATCAGACTCTCTCTCGCTCTATTCAAAGGGCTTTATCGTCATGGGAAACATATCTTTATCGTCATGGGAAACGTATCTTTACGTTGCCAAAGTAAGTGAAATGGATAATAAACAAAAGTGGAAAAACAATAAAAAATGAACGGTAAACATTCCACATCTCTCTCTCTACCTCTACCATGGCTCTGTTGCTTTATTCTCTCTCTGTTTCCTGGCCAGTACCCTGTTGCTGCAAGGCCTGTTGGGTAGAGCTCAGAGCTATGCCAGGGTTAGGCCTACCTCCCCCCACAGAACTGCCAAACCGGCTCCAGCCTGTTCCTAGGATTTGTAAATATACTGATCAAACATATTAACGCAACATGCAACACTTTTAAAGATTTTACTGATTTACAGTTCATATATGGAAATCAGTCAATTGAAATAAATTCATTAGGCCCTAATCTATGGATTTCACATGACTGGGCATGGATTCAGCCATGGGTGGGCCTGGCCCAGTCAATCAGAATTCGTTTTTCCCCACAATAGGGCTTTATTACAGACAGAAATACTCATCAGTTTCATCAGTTGTTTGGGTGGCTGGTCCCACAGGTGAGAAGCCGGATGTGGAGGTCCTGGGCTGGCGTGGTTACACTTGGTCTGCGGTTGTGAGGCCGGTTGGACATACTGCCAAATTCTCTAAAGCTGCGTTGGAGGTGGCTTATGGTAGATAAAGGAACATTCAATTCTCTGGCAACAGCTCTGGTGGACATTCCTGCAGTCAGCATGCCAATTGCTCACTCCCTCAACTTGAGACATCTGTGGCATTGTGTTGTGACAAAACTGCACATTTTAGAGTGGCCTTTTATTGTCCCCAGCACAAGGTGCACCTGTGTAATGATCATGCTGTTTAATCAGCTTCTTGAAATGCCAGACCTGTCAGGTGGATGGATTATCTTGGCAAAGGAGAAATGGTCACTAACAGGAATGTAAACTAATTTGTGCATGACATTTCTGGGATGTTTTATTTCAGCTCATGAAGCATGGGATCAACACTTATCCTATTCTATTAGCCCAGTGGTTTTCAACCATTTTCGATTACTGTTCCACCCCTGAAGTACCCCCTAATGTGCATTTTACAAGTAAGCCTATAGTCTCATGAGTCTTCTCAAGTACCCCCAGGGTCCTAGAACCCCCAGTGTGTCAGAAGTTACTGTCTGAACCAACAACAAACTGTTAGGCGTTTGCCACAAACATTTGTTTGAGAGCAGTTTCATTTAGAAGTAGGCCACTGCTCCTATAGAATATGAGCTCAGGAGGAAACAAGACCAATAAACCTGGCTTCTTCCACTGGCTGCTTCTTCATTTCACAACATTGTTCCCTAACTTTAAAGGTCTTCACTCGTATGATCGAACTGCATACCGTATATTGTAGTTGCATGATGTTCACAGCATGATATCCAGTGTCTCGTCAGTATTTACATGTCAAGGTTACACAGTACTCTGTAGTTTTATAGGAGACTGTATAGAATGAGTGTACCACAGCCTTAAAGACTATCTTTTGGGGAGAATGTGAAGTGGATGTGTAATTATTGTCTTTGTACCTCCACATAAGCTGTTCTGCAGTATAAAGGCTGTGACTTATGATGCCAGTTTCATCTTCAGATGTAGAATGCCCTTCCATGTTCTGACAAAATGGATGATAAACCCATCTGAATCATTGTGTCATTTTGATCATGTGTTCATATAGGCCTTGTTCTGTCATCATGTAGGCCTTGTTCTGTCATCATGTAGGCCTTGTTCTGTCATCATGTAGGCCTTGTTCTGTCATCATGTAGGCCTTGTTCTGTCATCATGTAGGCCTTGTTCTGTCATCATGTAGGCCTTGTTCTGTCATCATGTAGGCCTTGTTCTGTCATCATGTAGGCCTTGTTCTGTCATCATGTAGGCCTTGTTGTCATCTTGTAGGCCTTGTTCCGTCATCGTGTAGGCCTTGTTCCGTCATCGTGTAGGCCTTGTTCTGTCATCTTGTAGGCCTTGTTCTGTCATTAGAGAGCAAATGCATTGTTGCGTATTTGAGTTGGCTGCTACAGCCTCCCCCCTCCTCTCTCTGTTGGCTGCTACAGCCTCCCCCCTCCTCTCTCTGTTGGCTGCTACAGCCTCCCCCCTCCTCTCTCTGTTGGCTGCTACAGCCTCCCCCCTCCTCTCTCTGTTGGCTGCTACAGCCTCCCCCCTCCTCTCTCTGTTGGCTGCTACAGCCTCCCCCCTCCTCTCTCTGTTGGCTGCTACAGCCCCTCCCCTCTCCCCCCTCCTCTCTGTCTATTGGAGCAGTTTGCATTCCCTTCTCAGCCTTCAGCTGTTGCCATGGTGACCAATGTATGTTGTACCCGGGTGTGTTGCTCAACCCCTCTTTCCCCCTCCCCTCTCTCTCCCCCCCTTCCCCCTCTCCTCTCTCTCCTCTCCCCCCCCCCTTTCCCCCTCTCCACTCTCTCCCCCCCTTTCCCCCTCTCCTCTCTCTCCCCCCCTTTCCCCCTCTCCTCTCTCTCCCCCTCTTTCCCCCTCTCCTCTCTCTCCCCCCCTTTCCCCCTCTCCTCTATCTCTCCCCTCTCTTTCCCCCTCTCCTCTCTCTCCCCCCCTTTCCCCCTCTCCTCTCTCTCCTCTCCCCCCCCCCTTTCCCCCTCTCCACTCTCTCCCCCCCTTTCCCCCTCTCCTCTCTCTCCCCCCCTTTCCCCCTCTCCTCTCTCTCCCCCCCTTTCCCCCTCTCCTCTCTCTCCCCCTCTTTCCCCCTCTCCTCTCTCTCCCCCCCTTTCCCCCTCTCCTCTATCTCTCCCCCCCTTTCCCCCTCTCCTCTATCTCTCCCCCCTTTCCCCCTCTCCTCTATCTCTCCCCCCCTTTCCCCCTCTCCTCTCTCTCCCCACCTTTCCCCCCCTATCCTCTATCTCTTCCCCCTCTCTCCTCTATCTTTCCCCCCCTCTCCTCTATCTCTCCCCCCCCTTTCCCCCTCTCTCCTCTATCTCTCCCCTCCTCTCCCTCCCCCCTTTCCCCCTCTCTCTCCATCTCCAGATCCAAAGGACCCTATAGCCATTGAGCGGTTGAACCTGATGAACATGGCTAAGCTGAGCATCAAGGGCCTGATTGAGTCGGCCCTGAACCTGGGCCGAACCCTGGACTCCGACTACGCTCCGCTGCAGCAGTTCTTCGTGGTCATGGAGCACTGCCTCAAACACGGACTCAAAAGTAAGGAGACGTTACAGCTAGCTAATGTTGTTGTTTGTTCCAGCCTGGTCCCAGATCTATTTGTGCCGTCTTAACCAGACAATCTGGGACCGGGCTGTTTGTTCTAGATGCTTGTTCCTCCATGGAGAGCACTCGTCTTCATAACAGTCACATCCCTTCTGGACCATTTCCTATACAGTTATGATAATGATTCTCATAAGCCAAGGATGTACAGTGGCCTTCAGAAAGTTTTCACACCCCTTTTATTTTTTCCACTTTTTCTTGTTACAGCCTGAATTTAAAATGGATTAAATTGAGAATGTGTGTCACTGGCCTACACACCATACCCGATAATGTCGAAGTGGAATTATGTTTTTAGAATATGTTTTAGTTTTTAGTTTACAAATTAATTAAAAATGAAAAGCTGAAATGTCTTGAGTCAATAAGTATTCAACCCTTTTGTTATGGCAAGCCTAAATAAGTTCAGGAGTAAAAATTTGCTTAACAAAATAATATAATATAATATGCCATTTAGCAGACGCTTTTATCCAAAGCGACTTACAGTCATGCGTGCATACATTTTTTTTGTGTATGGGTGGTCCCGGGGATCGAACCCACTACCTTGGCGTTACAAGCGCCGTGCTCTACCAGCTGAGCTACAGAGGACCACATACAAGTCACATAATAAGTTGCATGGACTCACTCTGTGTGAATAATAGTGTTTAACATGATTTTTGAATAGCTACCTCATCTCTGTACCCCACACATACAATTATCTGTAATGTCCCTCAGTCGAGCAGTGAATTTCAAACACAGATTCAACAGCAAAGACCAGGGAGGTTTTACAATGCCTCATAAGAAGTGAACCTATTGGTAGAACACAGGCATTGAATATCCCTTTGAGCACGGTGAAGTTGTTATTAATTACACTTTGGATGGTGTATCAATACACCCAGTCACTACAAAGATACAGGCGTCCTTCCTAACTCAGTTGCCGGAGAGGAAATAACCACTCAGGGATTTCACCAGGAGACCAATGGTGACTTTAAAACAG
Source organism: Coregonus lavaretus (assembly GCF_964263955.1). Taxonomy (NCBI): domain Eukaryota; kingdom Metazoa; phylum Chordata; class Actinopteri; order Salmoniformes; family Salmonidae; genus Coregonus; species Coregonus lavaretus. Next base: position 48,285,783 of record NC_140004.1, read on the forward strand.
TTAGTTTAATGGCTGTGATAGGAGAAAATTGAGGATGGATCAACAATATTTTAGTTACTCCACAATACTAACCTAAATGACAGAGTGAAAAGAAGGAAGCCTGTACAGAATAAAAATATTCAAAAACATGCAAACCTGTTTACAATAAGGCACTAAATTAAAACAGCAAAAAATGTGGCAAAGAAATTAACTTTATGTCCTGAATACAAAGCGTTGTGTTGGATTTGCCCCAAACATAACACATCACTGAGTACCACTCTTCATATTTTCAAGTACGGTGGTGGCTGCATCATGTCATGGGTTTGCTTGTCATCGGCAAGGACTAGGGAGTTTTTTTAGGATACAAAGAAACGGAATAGAGTTAAGCACAGGCAAAATCCTAGAGGAAAACATGGTTCAGTCTGCTTTCCACAGACACTGGGAGATGAAATCACCTTTCAGCAGGACAATAACTTAAAACACAAGGCCAAATATACACTGGAGTTGCTTACCAAGACAATATTGAATGTTCCTGAGTGGCCTAGTTACAGTTTTGACTTAAATCGGCTTGAAAATCTATGGCAAGACCTGAAAATGTCTGTCTAGCAACGATCAACAACCAAATTGACAGCCCTTGAATAATTAAAAAAAGTATAATGTGCAAATGTTGCACAATCCAGGTGTGTAAAGCTCTTAGAGACTTGCCCAAAAAGACTCACAGCTGTAATCGCTGCCAAAGGTGATTCTAACGTATTGACTCAGGGGTGTGAATAATTATATAAATGAGATATTTCTGTTTCATTTTCAATAAATTTGAAAAAATATCTAATCATGTTTTCACTTTGTTATGATGGGGTATTGTGTGTAGATGGGTGAGGGGAAATCAATTGAATCCATTTTGAATTCAGGCTGTAACACAACAAAATGTGCAATAAGTCAAGGGTTAGGAATACTTTCTGAAGACGCTGTACTTAAAAGCAGAGAGCGCTGTTTAGCCCCAGAGGTTTTAAGCATAAAGGAAACGAAAGCTTTCTTGGTCACAGCCAGTCCCTCTGCCTAACACCCCTCCTCCTCTGCTTGTCCCGGAACACCCTTCCTCTACCAACCCCCTCAGCCAAGAAGACGTTCCTGGGGCAGAACAAGTCTTTCTGGGGGGCCCTGGAGCTTGTGGAGAAACTCACCCCTGAGGCTGGAGAGATCACGGCCAGCGTCAAAGACCTGCCAGGACTCAAGTAAGACTGCATCTCCCTATAATGCCATCCCCAACATCCTCTTCCTATGTCCTGTCCTCTTTTCCCATTTTTAAATCTAAATATTGAAGCTCTATATTTCTGTCTATATTCTTTAATGTTTTAGCCCAGCTGTTGGCGATGGTTAGATTAGAATGGTAGACTGTCACCCACAGTTCACTTGGTATCTGATATGCTGTGAAAGTCCCACCTACTTCCTGGTGCGAGTCCCATACTGTTTTTGGTGAATGTGCTTCAAGCTTACATCATCAAATTCATGACAACGTGGTCATTTAAGATGTACAATTACTACATTTTAGTCGTTTAGCAGACGCTCTTATCCGGATCGATTTAGTTAGTGCCTTCATCTTAAAGACGTCCTGATTTTTAAAAAAACTTTTCCTGTTGAAAAGTGATATCCCAAGTACAGTAAAGTACACACACTAAAGGGTAAAAAAAATATGTTTTGCTCAAAACAGTATTTTTTGTTGTTGTCAAGGAGTTGGGCTGATGGGAATCTGTGATGTCATCAGCCTCCCCACTTGCCTGAGGAGCAATAGAGGAGCAATAGAGAACAAAAGAGGAAAGCCCCCCCCCCCCCCCCCCCCCCCCCGTGTGATGTCACGACTTACCTGGACCCCCTATTGACATGTTCCTTTTGTTAAGTAAATCAGGTGTTAAATGAGGTGAAAAGGAGCCTGGAGTGCCACTTTAAGATCGCTAGGTGGGACCACATATCTCAGTCATAGTAAGCTGTCAGCATAGTCAGTGCTAGTAGGGGGAGAAAAAAAGTCAAGTGTGAGTGTTAGTTCACGAAAGGGGTGGCCAAGAGAACAGAGGTGGCAGAACTGAGTACAGCCAGAGATATCTGCCAGGCGTACGGAGATGCGTGTCGCCACCTGAGTGTCAGAAGGGGTGAAGGATAAAAGTTGTTGAGTGTCATCCGCGTTGCAATGATAGGAGAGACCATGTGAGGATATGATGGAGCCGAGTGACTTGGTGTATAGAGTGAAGAGGAGAGGGCCTAGAACCGAACCCTGGGGGACACCAGTAGGGAGAGTACATGGTGCAGACACAGATCCTCTCCACGTCACCTGGTAGGAGTGGCCTGCCAGGTAGGATGCTATCCAAGAGTGTGCAGAGCCTGAGACGCCCAGCCCTGAGAGGATGGAGAGGAGGAACTGATGGTTCACGTGTCAAAGGCAGCGAATAGATCTAGGACGATGAGAACAGAGGAGAGCGAGTCATCTTTGGCAGTGCGGAGAGCCTCCGTGATCGTCTCGGTTGTATGACCCGTCTTGAAGCCTGACTGTTTAGGGTCAAGAAGATAATTCTGAGAGAGATAGCGAGTGTTTTGGAAAGGAGGGGACGCAGCCAGGAGATGAGGAATGGTAGAAGGTCTCCAGAGATGGTCTGGAGAAGGGAGGAGGGGATGGGGTCGAGCGGGCAGGTTGTCGGGCGGCCAGACATCACTAGTCTCAGGATTTCATCTGGAGAGAGAGAGGGGAGAAATAGGTCAAGGAGTAGGGTAGTTCTGTGGGAGGTGGACTCAATAGGCAGAATGAATGAGGAGCGGATGTCGTCAACCTTCTTTTCAAAGTGGTTTTCAAAGTCGTCCGCAGAGACTGAGGGAGTGGTGGATTAACCTCTAAAAGCCTTTAGCTACTGCGATGCAGCGCCTTAGACCGCGGCGCCACTCGGGAGGCCAATATTTTTGTTTTATGAATACATATTTAACCCCTTTTTTGGGGGTTGGCACAAAACGTCTTCCATTCATGTTTTAAACCGGTACCGGTTACCTTCAGACGAGTCCCGTGACACTTGTGGGGGTCGTTGGGCAAAACAGAGAACACCACCGTTTGGACGCCACAGACGTTTTCGTGAGAAGACCGGTTTTCGGGACGTCTCCTGGTCTGACTAACACTGCTGTAGCTCTGCCACCTTTCACCGCAGATGCGGAAGGCCGACACAGGTGGAGGCAGTGGATTGATACACAGCCCACGCATGGGTGCGTCAATATACTTTTAAGGATTTAAGGAGGGAGAAGGTGGAAAAGAGTTTCCTTGACATTTCGTGTGATAGAAAGTGGCTTTAGCAGCGGATACAGAAGGATGTGTAGTCCCAACAGCAACCTCCTGTAGCTCAGTTGGTAGAGCATGGCGCTTGCAACGCCAGGGTAGTGGGTTCGTTTCCCACGGGGGGCCAGTATGAAAAATGTATGCACTCACTAACTGTAAGTCGCTCTGGATAAGAGCGTCTGCTTAAATGACTAAAATGTTTTTTTAAATGTAGAGAGGAGGGAGTGAAAGGACGATAGGTCCTCCGGAAGTTTCGTTTTCCTCAAATACATCTGGTCTTATCATCAGGTGAATGATAATGGCAAACAGAAGTATTAAACATTTAAAAAATGAATAGATTTAGTAGACAGCTTCATTATGTTGACCTCCCCACAGTTCCTTGGAAGAGGAAGTGTGAACTCTAACATAGTATATTAGCTAGAAAGGTGTATTGGTGGCGTGGAGATACAATTCTACACATTATTCCATTGAGCTGAGAGTTTTTGCAGTTTTGAAGCAAATTTCCTGCAATTCTATGCATTTTGCCATGGATAATGCTGTGGTCCTCTGTTCAAACATATCAAAATCAATGGGCATATGCCCGGTCCCCCCTGACTGTCTAGCTTTTATTTGATTGTAAGTTCTCAAAGATGGTATTATTTAAATAATATATAGTTCAATATCTTTTCTGCATGCTTTCTATCATCGGGTTTGGTTGTTTAAGTTGACACTGAAACGTTTTTTCCATCCCCAAAATTAATCCACGAATACAAATGTAATTTTACATATTTTAAATGACCGTTTTCATGAATTTGATTAAATAAGCTTGAAGCTCGAAAACAGACTTGTAGTAGGTAGGACTTTCATAGGGTATTGGTGTTAACGTGTCACACACTATCTGATTGGTGTAAATCCCTGTCACTCACCGTTCAGTTGATATGTGATTGGTGTAAACGAACCCCTGTCATAGACTATCTGATTTATGTCACTCACCAGAACCCCGTTAGGAAGAGGGCGGGCCTGGCTGCGATTGGCCCTGATGCAGAAGAAGCTGTCAGACTACATGAAGACCATCATCAACAGAAAGGACCTGCTCAGGTGTGTGTGTGTGAGAGAGAGAGAGCATACGTTGCCAGTGAGTTGTTCAATGAGGCCAATGGTGTGTGTGTGTGTGTGTGTGTGTGTTAACAGTGAGTTCTACGAGGCCAATGCTCTCATGATGGAGGAGGAGGGAGCCGTGATCGCCGGACTGCTGGTTGGGTTGAACGTCATCGATGCCAACCTCTGTATGAAGGGAGAAGACCTGGACTCACAGGTTGATATTCTACACTATACATTTACAGTGTAGTCTTTACACAGAATACAGTATAATATACATTTACAGTGTAGTCTTTACACAGAATACAGTATAATATACATTTACAGTGTAGTCTTTACACAGAATACAGTATAATATACATTTACAGTGTAGTCTTTACACAGAATACAGTACAATATACACTTACAGTAGAGTCTTTACACAGAATACAGTATAATATACACTTACAGTGTAGTCTTTACACAGAATACAGTATAATATACATTTACAGTGTAGTCTTTACACAGAATACAGTACAATATACACTTACAGTAGAGTCTTTACACAGAATACAGTATAATATACACTTACAGTGTAGTCTTTACACAGAATGCAGTATAATATACATTTACAGTGTAGTCTTTACACAGAATGCAGTATAATATACACTTACAGTGTAGTCTTTACACAGAATGCAGTATAATATACACTTACAGTGTAGTCTTTACACAGAATGCAGTATAATATACACTTACAGTGTAGTCTTTACACAGAATGCAGTATAATATACACTTACAGTGTAGTCTTTACACAGAATGCAGTACAATATACATTTACAGTGTAGTCTTTACACAGAATACAGTGTAGTCTTTACACAGAATACAGTACAATATATATTTACAGTGTAATCTTTACACAGAATACAGTACAATATACATTTACAGTGTAGTCTTTACACAGAATACAGTACAATATACATTTACAGTGTAGTCTTTACACAGAATGCAGTACAATATACATTTACAGTGTAGTCTTTACACAGAATACAGTGTAGTCTTTACACAGAATACAGTACAATATATATTTACAGTGTAATCTTTACACAGAATACAGTACAATATACATTTACAGTGTAGTCTTTACACAGAATGCAGTACAATATACATTTACAGTGTAGTCTTTACACATAATACAGTGTAGTCTTTACACAGAATACAGTACAATATATATTTACAGTGTAATCTTTACACAGAATACAGTACAATATACATTTACAGTGTAGTCTTTACACAGAATACAGTACAATATACATTTACAGTGTAGTCTTTACACAGAATACAGTACAATATACATTTACAGTGTAGTCTTTACACAGAAGACAGTACACGATAAGTACACCTTCCTAATATTGAGTTGCACTCCCTTTTGCCATCAGAACAGCCTCAATTTGTCGAGGCATAAACTACTAGGTGTCGAAAGTGTTCCACAGGGATGCTGGCCCATGTTGACTCCAATGCTTCCCACAGTTGTGTCAAGTTGGCTGGATGTCCTTTGGGTGGTGGACCATTCTTGATACACACAGGAAACTGTTGAGAGGGAAACACCCAGCAGCGTTGCAGTTCTTGACACAAACCGGTGCGCCTGGCACCTACTACCATACCCCGTTTAAAGGCACTTAAATCTTTTATCTTGCCCATGTCTCAATTGTCTAAAGGCTTAAAAATCCTTCTTTAACCTGTCTCCTCCCCGTCATCTACACTGATTGAAGTGGATTTAACAAGTGACATCAATAAGGGATCATAGCTTTCACCTGGATTCACCTGGTCAGTCTGTCATGGAAAGAGCTGTTCTTAATGTTTTGTCCAGTCAGTGTAGTCTGTACACCGCAACCAACGTCTGTCTGTCTGTCTGAAGGGAGAAGACCTGGACTCACAGGTTGATCTGTTGGACCATATGGATATACAGAGCCTTCGGAAAGTATTCAGACCCCTTGACTTTTTCCAGATTTTGTTAGGTTACAGCCTTATTCTAAAATTGATTAAATTGTTTTTTCCCCTAATTAAATCTACACGCAATACCCCATAATCACAACGCAAAAACATGTTTTTGGGGAAAATGTTGTTGCTAATTTATAAAAAAATAAAAAAATAAAAAACAGAGATCACATTTACATAAGTATTCAGACCCTTTACTCAGTACTTTGTTGAAGCACCTTTGGCAGCGATTACAGCCTCGAGTCTTCTTGGGTATGACGCTACAAGCTTGGCACACCTGTATCTGGGGAGTTTCTCCCATTCTTCTCAGCAGATCCTCTCAAGCTCTGTCAGGTTGGATGGGGAGCGTTGCTGCACAGCTATTTTCAGGTCTCTCCAGAGATGTTTGTTCGGGCTCTGGCTGGGCCACTCAAGGACATTCAGAGACTTGTCCCGAAGCTACTCCTGTGTTGTCTTGGCTGTGTGCTTAGGGTCATTGTCCTGTTGGAAGGTGAACCTTCGCCCCAGTCTGAGGTCCTGAGTGCGCTGGAGCAGGTTTTCATCAAGGATCTTTCTGTACTTTGCTCCCTCGATCCTGACTAGTCTCCCAGTCCCTGCCGCTGAAAAACATCTCTACAGCATGATGCTGCCACCACCATGCTTCACCGTAGGGATGGTGCCAGGTTTCCTCCAGACGTGACACTTTGCATTCAGACCAAAGAGTTCAATCTTGGTTTCATCAGACCAGAGAATCTTGTTTCTCATTGGCTGAGTCTTTATGTGCCTTTTACTGAGGAGTGGATTCCGTCAGGCCACTCTACCATAAAGGCCTGATTGGTGGAGTGCTGCAGAGATGGTTGTCCTTCTGGAAGGTTCTCCCATCTCCACAGAGGAACTCTGGAGCTCTGTCAGAGTGACCATCGGGTTCTGGGTCACCTCCCTGACCAAGGCCCTTCTCCCCCGATTGCTCAGTTTGGTCGGGAGGCCAGCTCTAGGAAGAGTCTTGGTGGTTCCAAACTTCTTCCATTTAAGAATGATGGAGGCCACTGTGTTCTTGGGGACCTTCAATGCTGCAGAATTTTTTTGGTACCATTCCCCAGATCTGTGCCTCGACACAATCCTGTCTCTGAGCTCTACGAACAATTCCTTCGACCTCATGGCTTGGTTTTTGCTCTGACATGCACTGTCAACTGTGGAACCTTATATAAACAGGTGTGTGCCTTTCCAAATCATGTCCAATCAATTGAATTTACCACAGGTGGACTCCAATCAAGTTGTAGAAACATCTCAAGGATGATCAATGGAAACAGGATGCACCTGAGCTCAATTTCGAGTCTCATAGCAAAGGGTCTGAATACTTATGTCAATATTTTTTTTATAAATCTGCAAAGATGTCAAGTCTGTTTTCACTTTCATTGTGGGGTATTGTGTGTAGATTGAGGATTTTTATTTATTTAATCAATTTTAGAATAAGGCTGTAACGTAATAAAATGTGGAAAAGGTCAAGGGGTCTGAATACTTTCCAAAGGCACTGTATGCAGTATTACATTTATTTGACCGGGACAATGCACATCAGTCAACATCTCTATAAATGTGCCAGATTTATCCAGACAGCTAGTTTTCAACTATAGACCCTGATTCTGTGGTTCTTTAGAACTGAAGCGTTAATACCAGTGTCTGTTATTTCCTGTGCAGGTCGGGGTGATAGACTTCTCCATGTATCTTAAGGACGGGGTTCACAGCAGCAAGACAGTAGAAGGGTGAGTTCCTCCTCTCCTCACCTTGAGGAAACAACCCTCTGGAAGGAGACACGGCCCTAGTGTTAGCCTTGAGGAAACAACCCTCTGGAAGGAGACACGGCCCTAGTGTTAGCCTTGAGGAAACAACCCTCTGGAAGGAGACACGGCCCTAGTGTTAGCCTTGAGGAAACAACCCTCTGGAAGGAGACGCGGCCCTAGTGTTAGCCTTGGTCTAAACAACCCTCTGGAAGGAGACACGGCCCTAGTGTTAGCCTTGAGGAAACAACCCTCTGGAAGGAGACACGGCCCTAGTGTTAGCCTTGAGGAAACAACCCTCTGGAAGGAGACACGGCCCTAGTGTTAGCCTTGGTCTAAACAACCCTCTGGAAGGAGACACGGCCCTAGTGTTAGCCTTGAGGAAACAACCCTCTGGAAGGAGACACGGCCCTAGTGTTAGCCTTGAGGAAACAACCCTCTGGAAGGAGACACGGCCCTAGTGTTAGCCTTGAGGAAACAACCCTCTGGAAGGAGACACGGCCCTAGTGTTAGCCTTGAGGAAACAACCCTCTGGAAGGAGACACGGCCCTAGTGTTAGCCTTGAGGAAACAACCCTCTGGAAGGAGACACGGCCCTAGTGTTAGCCTTGAGGAAACAACCCTCTGGAAGGAGACACGGCCCTAGTGTTAGCCTTGAGGAAACAACCCTCTGGAAGGAGACACGGCCCTAGTGTTAGCCTTGAGGAAACAACCCTCTGGAAGGAGACACGGCCCTAGTGTTAGCCTTGAGGAAACAACCCTCTGGAAGGAGACACGGCCCTAGTGTTAGCCTTGGTCTAAACAACCCTCTGGAAGGAGACACGGCCCTAGTGTTAGCCTTGAGGAAACAACCCTCTGGAAGGAGACACGGCCCTAGTGTTAGCCTTGAGGAAACAACCCTCTGGAAGGAGACACGGCCCTAGTGTTAGCCTTGAGGAAACAACCCTCTGGAAGGAGACACGGCCCTAGTGTTAGCCTTGGTCTAAACAACCCTCTGGAAGGAGACACGGCCCTAGTGTTAGCCTTGAGGAAACAACCCTCTGGAAGGAGACACGGCCCTAGTGTTAGCCTTGAGGAAACAACCCTCTGGAAGGAGACACGGCCCTAGTGTTAGCCTTGGTCTAAACAACCCTCTGGAAGGAGACACGGCCCTAGTGTTAGCCTTGAGGAAACAACCCTCTGGAAGGAGACACGGCCCTAGTGTTAGCCTTGAGGAAACAACCCTCTGGAAGGAGACACGGCCCTAGTGTTAGCCTTGGTCTAAACAACCCTCTGGAAGGAGACACGGCCCTAGTGTTAGCCTTGGTCTAAACAACCCTCTGGAAGGAGACACGGCCCTAGTGTTAGCCTTGGTCTAAACAACCCTCTGGAAGGAGACACGGCCCTAGTGTTAGCCTTGAGGAAACAACCCTCTGGAAGGAGACGCGGCCCTAGTGTTAGCCTTGGTCTAAACAACCCTCTGGAAGGAGACACGGCCCTAGTGTTAGCCTTAATCTGTCAGTTGCTGCATGTTTCAACGTTCTCCCTGAACGAGGTGTTTGCTGCTTACCTCTTCTCTTTTCTCTTTTTTCATCTCGACTCCCTCCCTCTCTCCCTCCCTCCCTCCCTCCCTCCCTCCAGGGATGGACAGATCACAGCCATCCTGGACCAGAAGAACTATGTTGAGGAGCTGAACAGACACCTGAGTGCTTCAGTCAACAACCTGCAGGCCAAAGTCGACACTATGGAGAAGTCCAACACCAAGCTCACAGAAGAGGTGGGCTGGTTAGTTTCTACCACATTCTCATTTCTAACAGGCATTTCTGCCCACTACACCATGGATGGGGTCGAGAGGTGTTTTTGGGTTTTTAAGTCCCACTGCTGTGTGTTGTCTGTCCAGCTTGCCGTAGCCAACAACAGGATCATCACCCTACAAGAGGATGTAGAACGAGTCAAGGAGGAGAGCGCCTACCAGATAGAGTCAAGTCGCAAGGTTGTCCACCCCTCAAAACATCTTTAGAAATATCCCCTATGTAGGGTGTAATTGACTGTGTGTAGGGTGTAATTGACTGTGTGTAGGGTGTAATTGACTGTGTGTAGGGTGTAATTGACTGTATGTAGGGTGTAATTGACGGTATGTAGGGTGTAATTGACTGTATGTAGGGTGTAATTAACTGTATGTAGGGTGTAATTGACTGTATGTAGGGTGTAATTGACTGTATGTAGGGTGTAATTGACTGTATGTAGGGTGTAATTGACTGTATGTAGGGTGTAATTGACGGTATGTAGGGTGGTGTAATTGACTGTATGTAGGGTGTAATTGACGGTATGTAGGGTGTAATTGACGGTATGTAGGGTGTAATTGACGGTATGTAGGGTGTAATTGACGGTATGTAGGGTGTAATTGACTGTATGTAGGGTGTAATTGACTGTATGTAGGGTGTAATTGACTGTATGTAGGGTGTAATTGACTGTATGTAGGGTGTAATTGACTGTATGTAGGGTGTAATTGACTGTATGTAGGGTGTAATTGACTGTATGTAGGGTGTAATTGACTGTATGTAGGGTGTAATTGACTGTATGTAGGGTGTAATTGACTGTATGTAGGGTGTAATTGACTGTATGTAGGGTGTAATTGACGGTATGTAGGGTGTAATTGACGGTATGTAGGGTGTAATTGACTCTATGTAGGGTGTAATTGACTGTATGTAGGGTGTAATTGACTGTATGTAGGGTGTAATTGACTGTATGTAGGATGTAATTGACTGTATGTAGGGTGTAATTGACTATGTAGGGTGTAATTGACTATGTAGGGTGTAATTGACTGTATGTAGGGTGTAATTGACGGTATGTAGGGTGTAATTGACTCTATGTAGGGTGTAATTGACGGTATGTAGGGTGTAATTGACTATGTAGGGTGTAATTGACTGTATGTAGGGTGTAATTGACTATGTAGGGTGTAATTGACGGTATGTAGGGTGTAATTGACGGTATGTAGGGTGTAATTGACTGTATGTAGGGTGTAATTGACTATGTAGGGTGTAATTGACGGTATGTAGGGTGTGATGTGTCTTTTATAAAGCTTTATAACTGTGGTATGTAGGGTGTAATAATTCTGTTGTATATTGTGTAATGTGCCCCAGGCGTCGCGGTCAGGGGACGGCTCGGCAGACGGCCAGGAGCTTGGAGAGACACGCAAACAGCTCAAGGAAGAAACTCTGCTACGATTGGTCAGTTTCTCGCTCTCTTTTTGCCCCTTTTTATTCTTGACATGGATCAGATATTTCCTCCATTCCTCATTTCCCCCTCAGGACATGGAGAAGGAGTTGGAGGTGCAGATAGTCCCTCCATCTCTCCATCCCCATCAGGGTGTAGAGGTTCAAATCATCCATCCTCCATCCATCCCTCTCTCCCTGCACCCCATACTAACCCATCGCTGTCCCCCTCCAGGATGTAGAGAAGGAGTTGGAGGTTCAGATTGGTATGAAGCAGGAGATGGAGCTGTCTATGAAGATGTTAGAGACGGATATGTGTGAGAAACAGGATGCTCTGGTGGAGCTGCGACAACAGCTGGAAGATCTCAGGACCCTCAACCAGCAGCTAGCACACAAGTCGCAGGTACGCTGATGTTATGTTTATCAAGATTTGGAGCGCCTTGGGTGTGAGAAATGCTCTTAATGAATTATTGTTCAATTTAATAAATTATTATATTTTTACAAAGACCGACACTAATGCACAGACATTTGGTATTGGAATTTCAGTCAACTGAATTGAAATGTAATTGATCCCAACCCTGATGTCCACAGAGCTCGGAGGTGGGCGCCAAGCAGAAGAGTGAGGTCATCAGTCGCCTAGAGGAGAAGACCAATCAGATGGCTGGGACTATAAAACAGCTAGAGATCAGGTGGGAGGGAACACCACCGCCACGCTCCACTCCACTACTCTCAGGGGGGAACACCACCGTTACGCTCCACTCCACTACTCTCAGGGGGGAACACCACCGTTACGCTCCACTCCACTCCACTACTCTCAGGGGGGAACACCACCGTTACGCTCCACTCCACTCCACTACTCTCAGGGGGGGAACACCACCGCCACGCTCCACTCCACTACTCTCAGGGGGGAACACCACCGTTACGCTCCACTCCACTCCACTACTCTCAGGGGGGGAACACCACCGCCACGCTCCACTCCACTACTCTCAGGGGGGGAACACCACCGTTACGCTCCACTCCACTACTCTCAGGGGGGGAACACCACCGTTACGCTCCACTCCACTACTCTCAGGGGGGGAACACCACCGTCACGTTCCACTCCACTACTCTCAGGGGGGAACACCACCGTTACGCTCCACTCCACTACTCTCAGGGGGGAGGGGGGGAACACCACCGCCACGCTCCACTCCACTACTCTCAGGGGGGAACACCACCGTCACGCTCCGCTCCACTCCACTACTCTCAGGGGGGGAACACCACCGTTACGCTCCACTCCACTACTCTCAGGGGGGGAACACCACCGCTCCGCTCCACTCCACTACTCTCAGGGGGGGAACACCACCGCCACGCTCCGCTCCACTACTCTCAGGGGGGAACACCACCGTTACGCTCCGCTCCACTCCACTACTCTCAGGGGGGGAACACCACCGTTACGCTCCACTCCACTACTCTCAGGGGGGGAACACCACCGTTACGCTCCGCTCCACTACTCTCAGGGGGGGAACACCACCGCTCCGCTCCACTCCACTACTCTCAGGGGGGGGAACACCACCGTTACGCTCCGCTCCACTCCACTACTCTCAGGGGGGGAACACCACCGTTACGCTCCACTCCACTACTCTCAGGGGGGGAACACCACCGCTCCGCTCCACTCCACTACTCTCAGGGGGGGGAACACCACCGTTACGCTCCGCTCCACTCCACTACTCTCAGGGGGGGAACACCACCGTTACGCTCCACTCCACTACTCTCAGGGGGGGAACACCACCGTCACGCTCCACTCCACTACTCTCAGGGGGGAACACCACCGTTACGCTCCACTCCACTACTCTCAGGGGGGGAACACCACCGTTACGCTCCACTCCACTACTCTCAGGGGGGAACACCACCGTCACGCTCCACTCCACTACTCTCAGGGGGGGAACACCACCGTTACGCTCCACTACTCTCAGGGGGGGAACACCACCGTTACGCTCCACTCCACTACTCTCAGGGGGGGAACACCACCGTTACGCTCCACTCCACTACTCTCAGGGGGGGAACACCACCGTTACGCTCCACTACTCTCAGGGGGGGAACACCACCGTTACGCTCCACTCCACTACTCTCAGGGGGGAACACCACCGTTACGCTCCACTCCACTACTCTCAGGGGGGAGGGGGGGAACACCACCGTTACGCTCCACTCCACTACTCTCAGGGGGGAACACCACCGTTACGCTCCACTCCACTACTCTCAGGGGGGAACACCACCGTTACGCTCCACTCCACTACTCTCAGGGGGGGGAACACCACCGTTACGCTCCACTCCACTACTCTCAGGGGGGGAACACCACCGTTACGCTCCACTCCACTCCACTACTCTCAGGGGGGAACACCACCGCCACGCTCCACTCCACTACTCTCAGGGGGGGAACACCACCGTTACGCTCCGCTCCACTACTCTCAGGGGGGAACACCACCGTTACGCTCCGCTCCACTCCACTACTCTCAGGGGGGAACACCACCGTTACGCTCCACTCCACTACTCTCAGGGGGGGAACACCACCGTCACGCTCCACTCCACTACTCTCAGGGGGGGAACACCACCGTTACGCTCCGCTCCACTACTCTCAGGGGGGGAACACCACCGCCACGCTCCACTCCACTACTCTCAGGGGGGGAACACCACCGTTACGCTCCGCTCCACTACTCTCAGGGGGGGAACACCACCGTTACGCTCCACTCCACTACTCTCAGGGGGGGAACACCACCATCACGCTCCACTCCACTACTCTCAGGGGGGAACACCACCGTCACGCTCCACTCCACTCCACTACTCTCAGGGGGGGAACACCACCGTTACGCTCCACTCCACTACTCTCAGGGGGGAACACCACCGTCACGCTCCACTCCACTACTCTCAGGGGGGGAACACCACCATCACGCTCCGCTCCACTACTCTCAGGGGGGAACACCACCGTCACGCTCCACTCCACTACTCTCAGGGGGGGAACACCACCGTCACGCTCCGCTCCACTACTCTCAGGGGGGGAACACCACCGTTACGCTCCACTCCACTACTCTCAGGGGGGGAACACCACCATCACGCTCCACTCCACTACTCTCAGGGGGGAACACCACCATCACGCTCCACTCCACTACTCTCAGGGGGGAACACCACCGTTACGCTCCACTCCACTACTCTCAGGGGGGGAACACCACCGTTACGCTCCGCTCCACTCCACTACTCTCAGGGGGGGAACACCACCGTTACGCTCCACTCCACTACTCTCAGGGGGGAACACCACCGTCACGCTCCACTCCACTACTCTCAGGGGGGGAACACCACCGTTACGCTCCACTCCACTACTCTCAGGGGGGGAACACCACCGTCACGCTCCACTCCACTACTCTCAGGGGGGGAACACCACCGTTACGCTCCACTCCACTACTCTCAGGGGGGAACACCACCGTCACGCTCCACTCCACTACTCTCAGGGGGGACACCACCGTCACGCTCCACTCCACTACTCTCAGGGGGGGAACACCACCGTTACGCTCCACTCCACTACTCTCAGGGGGGAACACCACCGTCACGCTCCACTCCACTACTCTCAGGGGGGAACACCACCGTTACGCTCCACTCCACTACTCTCAGGGGGGGAACACCACCGTTACGCTCCACTCCACTACTCTCAGGGGGGAACACCACCGTTACGCTCCACTCCACTACTCTCAGGGGGGAACACCACCGTTACGCTCCACTCCACTCCACTACTCTCAGGGGGGGAACACCACCGTCACGCTCCACTCCACTACTCTCAGGGGGGGAACACCACCGTCACGCTCCACTCCACTACTCTCAGGGGGGGAACACCACCATCACGCTCCACTCCACTACTCTCAGGGGGGGAACACCACCGTTACGCTCCGCTCCACTCCACTACTCTCAGGGGGGAACACCACCGTTACGCTCCGCTCCACTCCACTACTCTCAGGGGGGGAACACCACCGTCACGCTCCACTCCACTACTCTCAGGGGGGAACACCACCGTCACGCTCCGCTCCACTCCACTACTCTCAGGGGGGAACACCACCGCCACGCTCCACTCCACTCCACTACTCTCAGGGGGGGAACACCACCATCACGCTCCACTCCACTACTCTCAGGGGGGGAACACCACCGTCACGCTCCACTCCACTACTCTCAGGGGGGAACACCACCGCCACGCTCCACTCCACTCCACTACTCTCAGGGGGGGAACACCACCATCACGCTCCACTCCACTACTCTCAGGGGGGGAACACCACCGTCACGCTCCACTCCACTACTCTCAGGGGGGGAACACCACCGTCACGCTCCACTCCACTACTCTCAGGGGGGGAACACCACCGTTACGCTCCACTCCACTACTCTCAGGGCTCTAAAGTGCGACTATTTTGGTTGCATATTACTCCTAAATATTTAGCTTGGAATTTGAATTGTGGAGAACCTGTGCGACTAGAAAAAAAACCCACCCAGTATAATTGTTGTTATGATTGGGCTTCGCTGTACCGCTGCCTCCGAGTGCCAAACCCCGCGGGCCCGGGAAAGCAGATCAAGTGCACCTATAGGCCTATGGCTGGCCAATCAGATAGCTCAGATTACTGCGTCTGCAGTTTCCTCGAGCGCACAGCAAATGTGATACTCTGAGATTTCAAAACTTAAAAAAAAAACAGTACTAGAGAGACTGTCAACGAATTCAGCTGCTGTTTTTATGAGTAAGTTCATGTTTTAAATTGTTTTTCAGCACTGACAGTACTGTTATAAGCCATGAAATGGGCATCCTCTCTAATCCCACTCACACTGCCGCTGCAACGAATGAGGATAGCAAAGTGTTCCGATAACCTTGTGTTGTTGTTATTAGCGGCTAGGATGGATTTCATGGACCCAGATTAAGACAAATCCTGGATTCAAAGAGAATCTCCTCTGACAATGCTTTTTTTTGGGACAGACTCTTGCCAGTGTTTTTGACTATCAAATCTAATCTGTCTAAACATGTTTTCTTTTCAGGGTTTAATAACTACCTTCTTCCTCTTCCACTCTCTTTCTATTCCATCCATCCTTACTTTCTTTTATTTTGCATTCCTTGGTTCTTTGCCTCCTCTTCCTCCACCACCTCCTCCTCACAGTGAGAAGGACTGTGTGAAGCAGGCCAGAAGCTTGAGTTCCAACGCAGAGAAGCTGCTCCAGAAGCAGCAGTAATGCTCCCTCCCCTCTACTCTGTTCCCCAAAATGACACCCACAGCATAGTTTCATAAACCCTGATCGAAATCATAAAACCAATATTTGCATAATATAGAAATGACTTAAAGGGATACTTCAAGATTTAGGCAATGAGGCCCTTTATCTACTTCTCCAGATGAACTAGAGGATACCAATTGTATCTCTCTGCGTGCAGTTTTAAAGGAAGTTGCGAACTAGCGCTAGCCCAATCGCTAACTAACGTTAGGGCAGTGACTGGAATGACGCTATCGCGTCTGCTAGCATATACCATAGACTTCCAGTCATTGCGCTGACGCTAGTTAGTAATTGCACTAGCGCTAGTTAGCAACTTCCTTCAAACTGCACGCAGAGACATAAAAATGGTATCCATGAGTTCATCTGACTCTGGGGAAGTTGATAAAGGACCTCATGACCTCAAAATCCTGAAGTATCCCTTTAACTAGGGTATTTATTTTCTGGTATGACATCATCTGTTGCGGTTCTTTTCCTTCTGAAGTGTTAAATTACATTTTCTTTCCTAAACCTCTACTCTCCTGACTGAGACGGTCTCTCTGGCTTCCTCTAGCCTCGGTTCTTCCATGTGTTTTCTGTTGGTCTACTAGTAGTGCAGAGATGGCTCCGTTCCGCTCGCTGGGTTTCACGACTTTAGCTTGGGTTCATTCCGAAAGGAATAAAGATGTCAGATCCCCACACGTAATTAATGTTCCCTGATACAAGGCTTGGAGTTTGGGATGTCAGCCATTTTCAGCAAGAGAGAGGTGTGCTATTCTGACAAATCTAAATGGATGCTGTCGTTTCTTGTAGATCGAAACCCTGAATCCCCCTACAGTCAAGGATTGGCAAAAATGACAAAATACCATAAAGATCAATGTATCAAAATAAACTACAAAATACTTGTATTTTGAAATGTATTTAATTAAAATACATGTATTTTGTATTTTAAAATACAGAAATACATTTGCAAGTAGCCGGCCCGAACAGCAGCAACATTCTCAGCAATGGTTACAGAAACGTTTTACTTGCTATGACTGTGATGTGTTGTTATCTGCTGACTGTAAAGGCGTCCGCATGCTTCCCATCCCGAACAGTTCATGCATATTTTGACCACATTTTGTGCCGTTTTTTGTAAAATTGCGGCACTAAGATCTCCTCGGCAGAAAACTCAAGAAATCTGTCATTAATTGACGTTATCTTAGATTAATTTGAACTATTTTGAGGGAAGTGTATAACTGGCTACGGCGTCTTAAGATGGACAAACTGTACTATTGCTGCTTTTTTCTCATTTTTCAAGCGACGGTCTTTTAGGGGAGTATGGAGCAGACTCGTTCAGCCAGGCGCCAGCCGAACTCAAGGATGTGGAAGGCTTAAGTCACTCTGGATAAGAGTGTCTGCTAAATGACCAAAATGTATATGTGAAAATGAACATACCAAAATGAACTGCAAAGCACACTGGGTATTATTATTGGCCTTTTCTTTTCAGGGCGGAGCTCATTTAAATAATACTCAGCATGCTTTTCAATTCTTCATTTTTACATATTCATTTATATTTAGTTCATTTAGCAGATGCTCTTATCACACCATAGCGCCATCAGACTTCTGATACCAATGCAGGGTGAAAGGGGGCCACAAAATTGTGAATCGCTATAAAAAATTGTATAGAAAAGTATTTTGTATTTCGAAAATACAAATTACAGCTTTCGAAAGTATCTTGTTAGAAAATACATTGGAGTGTAGTTCAGGACAGTGTAATACAAATGACAAAATACATAAAAGTAATTGAAATACATATTTAGTATACTGTCCATCTCTGCCTACTGTGGCATAGGTCCTTAGATTAGGCTATAAAGGGTACGGCTCAGAGACATTTACTATAAAAATACAGTGGGGTCTGAAATTATTGACACGCTTGAATAAGATAAGCAATAATGACTGTAGAAAATAAATAATTCAAATACTGAGCTATATTGTATGCTCCAAAATTTGGGGAAATGATTAATTGTTTAATTATTAATTGTATTTGCAAGTAATATTTTTTTTCTTCTCAAAAAGGTAGGGGTCAAAATTGACACCCCTGTTTTCAATACCTTTCAATACCTCACCTTGCAAGCATAACTGCACTGAACCTTTTTCTAAAACATTTTATGAGTTGGAGAACACATTGGGAACTTAGACCATTGGTCCATAGACCAGCCACCAAGCCGAACTCAAGTCCTCCGTGGTCAGCTGGTAGAGCACGGCGCTTGTAACGCCAGGGTAGTGGGTTCGATACCCGGGACCACCCATATGTAAAAATGTATGCGCACATGACTGTAAGTCGCTTTGGATAAAAGCGTCTGCTAAATGGCTTATTATTATTATTATTATTAAGTCTAACCCCATGGTTAGTAAAGATCTGGGCTCCTGCAACATAACAGTAATTACAGTAGTATGACGTCTGGGCCATACTGCACACACATTTCTGCTTCCTCGTCTAATCTGAATTTCGTCAAAACATAAAGATCACCTTTAGCATTAAGATCATCGTTCTTCCGTTGCCTACCGATGGACTTAACATGATCTTGGCGCTAAAGATATATCTTTTGTTTTTGGGAATCTCACCCCAGAGCACTGAACACCACGTCTACCATTGGACAACAACTCAAATCACCATGGAAGGATTTACTGGTTGTGTGAAAGGTCAGTCCAGGTCAGAATGAGAACGCTAAAGTACTCCCAGAGAAAAGCAAGTCTAAATGAAATGATGTGTATGTGGATTTATTACCTTAGATGTCAACTGTAGACAATAATATTACCTTAGATGTCAACTGTAGACAATAATATTACCTTAGATGTCAACTGTAGTCAATACTAGCATAATAAAAAATATTCAATCAAACTTCTACTGGTCTGGTCTGCTTCTGGATGATGGGAGGAGGAGTCTGTCTTTTCCCTTGACTTCCTTTTTGACGCAGCTTCTTTTAGGCCTCTTCCTGTTTCTCTTCCTGTTTCTCTTCCTGTTCCTCTCCCCTTTCTGTTGAAATGGAGTCTCTCTACCCTCCATGTTTTCTTCACCTTTACTTTTCATTTTACCATGAGTTGTTGTGGCCATCTTTCCATTTCATTTGACCTAATGTTCACAAGTTCTTTAGTTTCATTTCTCAGTTTTGTCGTTCTCATTTGAAGTTTAGTTCATGAGTTATTGTTTTTAATTTTAATTTTACCATGAGTTCATTTTACCCCCCCCCCCCGTGCAGATCCCGTCAGGCGGAGAGGGAGAGGGACCGGGCAGCGGAGGATAACAGACTGTTTAAACAGGAGTTTGGAGACAAGATAGACTCTCTACAGCTGGAGGTGGAACGACTACGGAAACACAGGTAATAATCAGGATCAATACATTTGATTGGATTTATAAAACTCATCACTGTTTCCTATATCAACATGTGGGTTGGGCCTCTCTATCTGTGAGGCGAGAGCAACATGCTCTCCTGTTTATTCATAAAGCACTTCTTTTAAAACTACCTCCGTATATATCATCAATCATTTCCATTAGATATACTAATTTTAAAACCAGATCACAGATGTGGATTACCTT
>NC_140004.1:48308384-48483931 GCF_964263955.1 Coregonus lavaretus
TCTCTCTCTCTGTCTCTCTCTCTCTCTCTCTCTCTCGTTCTCTCTCTCTCTCTCTCTGTGCTCTCTCTCTCTATCTCTCCCCTCTCTCTCTCTCTCTCTCTCGTTCTCTCTCTCTCTCTCTGTGTCTCTCTCTCTCTCGTTCTCTCGCTCTCTAGGTCATTGTCACAAAATCAGGATAAAGAGGTAAGATTCCTTAAGAATTCTCTTCTAACTACAGTCTTTCTAGATATCTTTGCTGTGGGCGTCTTCATAGGAGCTCCCTTTTACAGCTGTTTCTACCATTTGAAGTGTTAAATATGTATAATATGTGTGCAAAGCTGTCATCAAGGCAAAGGGTGGCTATTTGAAGAATCTCAAATATAAAATATATTTTGATTTATTGAACACCTTTTTGGTTACTACATGATTCCATTTGTGTTATTTCATAGTTTTGATGTCTTCACTATTATTCTACAATGTAAAAAAAAATAGTAAAATAAAAAC
This sequence comes from Coregonus lavaretus, assembly GCF_964263955.1. Taxonomy (NCBI): domain Eukaryota; kingdom Metazoa; phylum Chordata; class Actinopteri; order Salmoniformes; family Salmonidae; genus Coregonus; species Coregonus lavaretus. The sequence goes on from NC_140004.1 coordinate 48,308,868, forward strand.
TTTTGACTGGTACTGTATCTGTTTCTACCATTTGAAGTGTTAAATACAGAGCCTTCGGAAAGTATTCAGACCCCTTGACTTTCTCCACATTCTGTTATGTTACAGCCTTATTCTAAAATTGATTAAATTGTTTTCCCCCCCCTCATCAATCTACACAAAATACCCCAATAATGACAAAGCAAAAACAGGTTTTTAGAATTTCTTGCAAATTTATAAAAAATTGAAATATCAAATTTACATAAGGATTCAGACCCTTTAAATCGGTTCTGTGTTGAAAAACCTTTGGCAGCGATCACAGCCTCAAGTCTTCTTGGGTATGACGCTACAAGCTTGGCACACCTGTATTTGGGGAGTTCCTTACATTCTTCTCTGCAGATCCTCTCAAGCTCTGTCAGGTTGGATGGGGAGCGTTGCTGCACAGCTATTTTCAGATCTCTCCAGAGACGTTCGATCGGGTTCAAGTCCGGGCTCTGGCTGGGCCACTCAAGGACATTCAGAGACATGTCCGAAGCCACTCCTGTGTTGTCTTGGCTGTGTGCTTAGGGTCGTTGTCCTGTTGGAAGGTGAACCTTCGCCCCAGTCTGAGGTCCTGAGTGCTCTGGAGCAGGTTTTCATCAAGGATCTCTCTGTACTTTGCTCCGTTCATCTTTCCCTCAATCCTGACTAGTCTCCCAGTCCCTACCACTGAAAAACATGCCCACAGCATGATGCTGCCACCACCATGCTTCACTGTAGTGATGGTGCCAGATTTCCTCCATACGTGACGCTTGGCATTCAGGACAAAGCGTTCAATCTTGGTTTCATCAGAACAGAGAATCTTGTTTCTCATGGTCTGAGAGTCCTTTAGGTGCCTTTTGGCAAACTCCAAGCGGGCTGTCATGTGCCTTTTACTGAGGAGTGGCTTCCGTCTGGCCACTCTACCATAAAGGCCTGATTGGTGGAGGGCTGCAGACATGGTTGTCCTTCTGGAAGGTTCTCCCATCTCCACAGAGGAACTCTAGAGCTCTGTCAGGGTGACCATCGGGTTCTTGGTCACCTCCCTGACCAAGGCCCTTCTCCCCTGATTGCTCAGTTTGGCCGGACGGCCAGCTCTAGGAAGAGTCTTGGTGGTTCCAAACTTCTTCCATTTAAGAATGATGGAGGCCTCTGTGTTCTTGGGGACCTTCAATGCTGCATAAATGTTTTGGTACCCTTCCCCAGATCTGTGCCTCGACACAATTCTGTCTCGGAGCTCTACGGATAATTCCTTTGACCTCATGGCTTGGTTTTTGCTCTGACATGCACAGTCAACTGTGGAACCTTATATAGACAGGTGTGTGCCTTTCCAAATCATGTCCAATCAATTGAATTTACCACAGGTGGACTCAAATCAAATTGTAGAAACATTTCAAGGATGATCAATGGGAACAGGATGCACCTGAGCTCAATTTCGAGTCTCATAGCAAAGGGTCTGAATACTTATGGAAATAAGAATTTGTTTTTTAAAATATTTTAATCCATTTTAGATTAAGGCTGTAACGTAACAATGTGGAAAAAGGAAAGGGGTCTGAATACTTTCAGAATGCACTGAATGTATAATATATCTAATGTTTCTACCATTTTGAAGTGTTAAATATGCATAATATATTTAATGCAGATGATCTCTTCTCCAGGACCAGTCTTGTCTTGAGATCAGCCAGGCGTCCATCTGCTCTCTATGTGAACAGGAGGAGTCCATGACTAAGACCAAGGTACCACCTCCTCTTCTTCAGACATGATGACTTCCTCAAACTGACCGTGTCTCAATCCTCCTCTTCTTCAGACATGATGACTTCCTCAAACTGACCGTGTCTCAATCCAGTGTTTTACTTCCTCATAATCCTCCAGCTGAACTCCTTCTAGAATAATCAGCATCTCTCCAGTTCTATCTTCTGTCTATGGAGACAGTGTATTAACTGTTTCTCTTCTCTCTATAGAGCCAGTGTGCTAACTGTCGAGGGGTGTTCTGTGACCGCTGTCTGACCAATGAGCTTCCTCTTCCCTCCTCCATCAACCCTGAACACGTCTGTGACTCCTGCTACTCACAGCTACTGCAGCAGTATGCCTCCAGCCCACCCTGAGACACACACTTCCTGTCTCGGCCTGGAATGCAGTGTCATGCAGTACGCCTCCAGCCCACCCTGAGACACACACTTCCTGTCTCGGCCTGGAATGCAGTGTCATTCTCTACTAAAATATCTAAAAGGGACAGACGACTTTCGGTCTGACGACTTTACTTTTTGGGCGACCTGACCAATTTCGCATAGAAATGTGAGTTATAGATCTGTCATCTTCATTGAATGCCAGTCTGAGAAGCGGTAGATGTGTTCTATCTGCACTATTTCTATGCTTCCCGTTTTGTTTTGTTTTTACACCAGCTTCAAACAGCTGAAAATACAATACTTTTGGTTATGGAAAATATATTTCAGTGGTTTCGATTGTAAAATGATTCCCTACACTATATATGATTGTTTTGTCACAAACTGAAATTAGGTGAAATATTAGAATTTTAGCAACAAGGAAATGGAGGAGTGATTTCTGCGTAGTGCAGCTTTAACTTCACTGACTCCAAGCTTCTCATCTCTTAACGGTTTCAGACATCTGAAAACTCCAATGACTCCCATGCGAAGGTATATATTTTCATAGCTTGGTCCCAGATCTGTTTGTGCTATTCAAACCATGTTTGGCATATGGCAAGGAGGGGCTAAGAGTGGAATGATTGCACAAACAGGTCTGGCCCGGGTTGGTTTCATGTTCTCTAGGTTATGTGAAAAGCTGAATCTTTTGCATCGTGTGTACATATCTGAACTGATCACAGTATTTAGTCAGTACTTGTGGACTTAATATAGTACTTGTGGCTTTTGCTCAAAACATTTGTGAAGCGTTAAAAAGTAGAACTTACGGATTTATATTTTATCAGTTACGAGACAATCGGATATGAAATGTTGGTGAAACATTGAACTTTTTGTGTTTTGCGGTTGATCTGAACTTAGTGCAATGCTTTGGTTTGCCATACATCTGACAACAGCGGGTTCAAAATGCAACATTGTCTATAACTTTTAATTAAGAAATGAGAATAATGGAATCATTAAAATGACAAAAAGGGATTATATTGATTATCTGGCAGTTCTGTAATTATCTGGGCGATATTAGACAAAAATAAAATACTCTGATACTCCAGAAGTTCTGGACAAGACCAGATGTAAATGTTTCCTTACTCGACAATAAACTTTGATCAAGTTTTACCAAGCCTGGTTTTCATTTATACTGTCTGCTATTAGTTTGTAATGATCTATGAAATCTAACACTCCACTGAGATTCAGAACCATTAGTCAACTCAATGACTGAATTACAACACTGCATATTCCAAACAGTAAGTGTCTCTGGGGAAGATGTCATACTATAAAATGCTCTTCCATAACCTGGATTCACGCCTCATGACCGAGCTTCCTGTTGGACGGAAAGACACAACCACTTCAGCAGGAAAGTCTTTATTGTGATGACCATGCATAGAGCAACAGAGCACATATACATATAGCAGACGGTAAATCCTGACTTAGTCATTCTGTAGTGGAAGAATGAGAGGTGATCCTGGTGATTCTCACCATTTATGACATTGTTTGGATGGCTGGCCATCACGGGTTCAAACACACCTTAACTGTGGCTATCTCTAGGGAGAGACGTTCCCACGGAAGTCCTGGGGTCACTGACGCCGGTGAGGGGTGGGAAGACTTGAATCGACTAAATGAATGTTACTATGTGAATTAAATTGTAATGTGTGGATTGTTTCAAGAGTTCATAAAGAGCTACACGTTTGTTTTATTGTAAGTGCTATGGATGTATTGTTACAGGGTAACGGATGTTTTGTCTGATGGCAGATCGTTCAGAGGAGCGACACGGGGTGCGCGCCGATCATTTAAATAGTTAATTAGAATCTGGGTGGTTTCCTGCCTTGTTTTTACTAGCAAAGAGCAGAGTCATTCTTTGACTATACGTTTATAAGGTAGGTCTAGTGGTAATGTACACTGGTTTCCACCTGGACATCTCTGATCTGCTTGCCTCAATTAAATTAATGCTAAAACATTGATCGGCAGGATTAGCTAATTGTATCTAGTCTCTTAATTGCGTAACAGTGCAAGTTAGACGTTGATTATAGTTTTAGTAATAATAATATTATAATAATATGCCATTTAGCAGACGCTTTTATCCAAAGCGACTTACAGTCATGCGTGCATACATTTTTACGTATGGGTGGTCCCGGGGATCGAACCCACTACCCTGGCGTTACGAGCGCCGTGCTCTACCAGCTGAGCTACAGAGGACCACTGAGAAGTCATGTAAGGCTGAACCATGACCAGATCCTACAGGGAATGTTGCATGTCTTCACATAATAAAGTCAAGATTGATGAATGTAGTTTATTATTATATTTAACATAATTGTTTGCTAATTTCCACACCCTTACAAATGTTGACTCATCCAGTTCCTGGGGATTTTCACCACACTACACTGATCATCTAGTTTTGGAGAGGACAGCCCGCCGGTAGGAATCCCCCTGCAGACAGAATCACAAGTCGGAGCCTAAATCAGTAAAAGCCAATATTATCAAGTACGGTTTCATATTATATCACAATATTTGATGTTCAAATCTAGGAATCCCTAAATAGAAACCTAGAACTGACATTTCTTATTCAGACCAACCTGGCAAACTTCATTCCCCCTCGTCAGTTGATGTTGAATTCAGGAACAACTCTATGTATCTCTCTTCTGCACAGAAAAAGAAACGGGTTCAGGGTAGGGTGACCACGTTTGAAATACCCAAATGCGGGACAACAGGATGATTTAGCCTACATGAATACAAAATAATTACTACAGGTTAATTTGTTTTTTTAACTACAAATTCAACACCACAATATATTTTTTACATTTAATCAAAACAAATTCAACATTAGACTCCTAAACTGCCCTCGCAGGTAGTTCTGCAGCATATTCAAAAAGATGGGGGCATTAAAACTGAAGACTGATTTACCTAATTCGTTGAAGAACCAAGGAACCTCAAGAGTTAACCAACCCTGTGAACGGGGTTTGTAACTCATGTTGTTATACTTTAACAGAGTTAGGTAAGTTGGAAGCTTGTGTAGTAGAGCTTTGGAATAGTGAAGTGATCTACGGGACTTTAAAGAGCGACTGCCTTTAAAAAGCAATTCATCCCTTTGAAAATGGCATCTACAGCATCTCATATCTCAAACATTTATTCTAGTGTCAAAATGGACTAAAGTGTAAATAGGTTAATTTTGGTCATAAATCAGTCTTGTCTAAAACGGAGTTTGAAACATCCATGCGCCACAACGGAGGTTGGGTTTTGATTTGACGACGTCCATTTGCCCACTAACATGGGGTGAACAGCTGCGGCGATTGCTCTCTATCCACTAGCATAGACAGTGAGACAGACCTGCTCAGCTATTTATTTTTTTTACTTGAAAAAAATACTGCGCCAAACACCTTTAGATGTAAAACAACTCAAACATCCTCTGCAAAAAAAACGTCAACATATATTACAGATTTCTTGAGTTATCTTAGATTCATTCTGGGGATTTTGAGGAAGTGAAATAGGCTTCAGCGTCTACAGTATCTCATGGGGGGACAAACATCATTAACCAAACGCGGAATTGGTCAGGAAACACACCTCCAAGACAGAAATCTAGTTTTCCTAATGAGCAACAGAAAAACACAGGTGCCCATCGGTTTGTTCAGTGGCTCTTTAATGAAGCCAACCTTTAGATAATGGAATCGGCAGGTACACTCCTCTTTTGCTGAGCTCACACAAAACCTGGTGATGCAGAAATCATAGACCACAGTTTTATGAAAATCTGGGAATATATGGGCCACGGAAATATTTCTGGTTGTTGTCAGTGAACGTAAAACAGTTCAAATATGTTGAATGAGCAACTAATGAGCATAGAGAGCCTCACAAATTGGACTAAATTATCTTTCAGTCTAATACGGCTGTTTAGTTACTCCTGTAGCTTGTCGTTAGAAGGCTAATTTACCCACTGACCTCTGCAAGTTTAGCCCGAAAGGATTTGACAAATGTGATTGGTTGACGATATGACACGTCTCATCTTGCACTGCTCAGAATATCAGACAAAGGGGCGAAAATGGGGGACTGTTCCGCAATTATCCAGGACATGTGGTCACCCTAGTTCAGGGTGACATTCTGCTTCTAGGAGTATACAGGATTATACAGTGCATTCAGAAGGTATTCAGACCCCTTGACTTTTTACACATTTTGTTACGTTACAGCCTTATTCTAAAATTGATTAAATTATTTTGTTCCCCCCTTAATCTACACACAATACCCCATAATGACAACGCAAAAACAGGTTTTTAGAAATGTTTGTAAATGTATTGCAAATAAAAACTGAAATAGAACATTTATATAACTATTCAGACCCTTTACTCAGTACTTTTTGAAGCACCTTTGGCAGCGATTACAGCCTCGAGTCTTCTTGGGTATGACGCTACAAGCTTGGCACACCTGTATTTGGGGAGTTTCTCCCATTCTTCTCTGCAGATCCTCTCAAGCTCTGTCAGGTTGGATGGGGAGCGTTGCTGCACAGCTATTATCAGGTCGCTCCAGAGATGTTCGACCGGGTTCAAGTCCAGGCTCTGGCTGGGCCACTCAAGGACATTCAGAGACTTGTCCCGAAGCCACTCCTGCTTGTCTTGGCTGTGTGCTTAGGGTTGTTGTCCTGTTGGAACCACCACCATGCTTCACCGTAGGGATGGTGCCAGGTTTCCTCCAGACATGAAGCTTGGTATTCGGCCAAAGAGTTCAATCTTGGTTTCATCAGACCAGAGAATCTTGTTTCTCATGGTCTGTGAGTCTTTAGGTGCCCTTTGGCAAACTCCAAGCGGGCTGTCATGTGCCTTTCACTGAGGAGTGGCTTCTGTCTGGCCACTCTACCATAAAGGCCTGATTGCTGGAGTGCTGCAGAGATGGTTGTCCTTCTGGAAGGTTCTCCCATCTCCACATAGGAACTCTGGAGTTCTGTCAGAGTGACCATCGGGTTCTTGGTCACCTCCCTGACCCAGTCCCTTCTCCCCCGATTGCTCAGTTTGGCCGGGCGGCCAGCTCTAGGAAGAGTCTTAGTGGTTCCAAACATCTTCCATTTAAGAATGATGGAGGCCACTGTGTTCTTGGGGACCTTCAATGCTGCAGAAATGTTTTGGTACCCTTCTCCAGATCTGTGCCTCGACACAATCCTGTCTCGGAGCTCTACGGACAATTCCTTCGACCTCATGGCTTGGTTTTTGCTCTGACATGCACTGTCAACTGTGGGACCTTATATAGACAGGTGTGTGCCTTTCCAAATCATGCCCAATCAATTGAATTTACCACATTTGGACTCCAATCAAGTTGTAGAAACATCTCAAGGATGATCAATGGAAACAGGATGCACCTGAGCTCAATTTCAAGTCTCATAGCAAAGGGTCTGAATACTTATGGAAATAAGGGATTTATGTTTCTTATTTTGAAAACATTTGCTAAAATGTCTTAAAACCAGTTTTCTCTTTGTGATTATGGGGTATTGTGTGTAGATTGATGAGGATTTTTATTCATTTAATCCATTTTAGAATAAGGCTGTAACGTAACAGAATGTGGAAAAAGTAAAGGGGTCTGAATACTTTCAGAATCCACTGTATAGAGTATAGACAATCAGTCATTTATATAGACAGACGTACGCATGTGTGCCTTGTCCCGGGTCATGGCTGAGACGGCGTCTTGGTGTGATGTGAAGTACACGTCAGCCTCTCCGCTGGCCCTCCCGTCTGGACCGAACTCGACCAGAATCCTAGACAGCGCTAGAGGAGAGAAGAACTGACAGAACACTGATCAAAGTTCTGAATCTTGAGTGTTACAGAAAGGCAATGTTTGTTCAAACTTCTCTGATGCTAGTTAGCACGGTGTCGCTCTGAGACAGCACGGTAGTGGAAACCATGCTAATAATACCTGAACGATGTCATCTCCTGTGGCTTGGAAGGGCAGTCCTCTCATGTGAACAGAGTGTTCGGACATAGAAGATACCTGACGAGACCCTGAAACAAACAACAACCATGGAACATCCATCTATACATCTACCCATCCAGTCCAATCAATGATAAACGACATGACACTATACATTTTAAGAAAACAGTGGGTCTCTCCATGTCTGGGGGGGGCTGTGCTGCAGGCCTGCCTGTCTGTCTGTCTGTCTGTCTGTCTGTCTGTCTGTCTGTCTGTCTCACCATGTCTGGGGGGCTGTGCTTCAGGCCTGTCTGTCTGTCTGTCTCTCCATGTCTGGGGGGCTGTGCTGCAGGTCTGTCTGTCTGTCTGTCTCTCCATGTCTGGGGGGGCTGTGCTTCAGGCCTGTCTGTCTGTCTGTCTCTCCATGTCTGGGGGGGCTGTGCTGCAGGCCTGTCTGTCTGTCTGTCTGTCTGTCTCACCATGTCTGGGGGGCTGTGCTGCAGGTCTGTCTGTCTGTCTGTCTGTCTGTCTGTCTGTCTGTCTGTCTGTCTGTCTGTCTGTCTCACCATGTCTGGGGGGCTGTGCTGCAGGCCTGTCTGGTTGACTCCGTCTGGAGTCTCTGCCCTCCTCAACAGACTCTGTCTTCTTCCGACCTCCAACCTCACTCCTCCTACTGGGGAACACCTCGATGTACCTGATGACACGGTCACATGGTCAGGACACGGTCAAGACATGATCATGGGTAAAGGTCAAGGTCGGAGGATCCGTTGCTAAAGAGTCTAGTGGCAGCACTGAACTGAACCTGGATTTATTGATAAACAAGAAAGCAAATGGAATCCATTGAAAGCTGTTGAATGTTCTGAGTTCTGAACCTTCTACAGTCTAAGCCCTGTAGAGTGGGGGGGGGTTATATTAAGCTAACAAATGGAATTGTTTTAAGAAGGTCATACCAAGGATCATTTAACTATTTGATTTGGAATTTTAAGACCCCTTGAAGTATCAACAAATATTTGATGGGCCTCCCGAGGGGCGCCTCGGTCTAAGGCACTGCATCGCTGCTCATCAATTAATTAATTAATCAGTGTTGCGGCGTCGCTTCAGCTTGTGTCATTACCGGCCGTGACCGGGAGTCCCATAGGGCGGCGCACAATTGGCCCAGCGTCGTCTGGGTTAGGGGAGGGTTTGGCCCAGCGTCGTCTGGGTTAGGGGAGGGTTTGGCCCAGCGTCGTCTGGGTTAGGGGAGGGTTTGGCCCAGCGTCGTCTGGGTTAGGGGAGGGTTTGGCCGGGGGGGCTTTACTTTGCTCATCGCGCTCTAGCGACTCCTTGTGGCGGGCCGGGCGCCTGCAAGCTGACTTCGGTCGTCAGTTGAACAGTGTTTCCTCCGACACATTGGTGCAGCTGGCTTCCGGATTAAGGGAACGGGTGTTAAGAAGCGTGGCTTGGCGGGTCATGTTTCGGAGGACGCGTGACTTGACCTTCGCCTCTCCCGAGCCCGTTGGGGAGTTGCAGGGATGAGAGGGTTAGTTAGATCGTAATTACGAAATTGGGGAGAGAAGGGGGTAAAAATCACAACAACAAAAAATATATACAGTTGAAGTCGGACGTTTACATAAACCTTAGCCAAATACATTTAAACTCAGTTTTTCACAATTCCTGACATTTAATCCTAGTAAAAAGTCCCTGTCTTAGGTCAGTTAGGATCACCACTTTATTTTAAGGATGTGAAATGTCAGAATAATAGTAGAGAGAATGATTTATTTCAGCTTTTATTTCTTTCATCACATTCCCAGTGGGTCAGAAGTTTACATACACTCAATTAGTATTTGGTAGCATTGCCTTTAAATTGTTTAACTTGGGTCAAACATTTCGGGTAGCCTTCCACAATAAGTTGGGTGAATTTTGGCCCATTCCTCCTGACAGAGCTGGTGTAACTGAGTCAGGTTTGTTGGCCTCCTTGCTCGCACACGCTTTTTTCCCAGAAGAGTGGAGGCTGTTATAGCAGCAAAGGGGGGACCAACTCCATATTAATGACCATGATTTTGGAATGAGATGTTGGACGAGCAGGTGTCCACATACTTTTGGTCATGTAGTATATCTCTAGCTTAAACTGGAAATATTTTAATGGGGATTTTTTTTTGTATTATGCTAATTAGATTTAAGCGGAAATCAACTCCAGGGGGTTAAAGTGATGAGTGTTCCTACCTGTTTCCGATGACTTCTCTGTCTCTGGTCAGGGCCTTGTCAGCCTGCTCCTGGGTTAGGAACTGGACATAGGCCTCCCCTGAGTTCCTCCCCCTGTGGTCCGTTACTAGAGTGACCCCGTCCTCAACCACATCCAGACCTGAAAGGAGACAGAAGGAGCAGCTTCAGAACCTGGGACATGATTGGTTGGTTCATCCCCCTGTTTCCATACTGTATTCATTCCATTCTTTTACTTTTAGACAGTGGCGGCTCCTGAAAAAATTCTCAGGAGGGGCAATTTTTCTGATGATTTAGGTGACCTACACACATTTTAAAAAAGATATGTCCAGCAACAACATATGAAGACAGGGGCAGCATATAAGTCAATACCAGAAGCATTTATTGACTGATCTGGGGAGATGGATTCCAGTTTCTGTGACAGATTATAAATAATCTCTGATGCCTTTGTTATATTAGCTTTTGGTTGAATGTACTGTCGTAGTAAATATATAATGTTATAGCTTGGTCTGACTAAAATCTTGTGCATGACCCATTTTGTGTTGGGCCTTTGTATTCAATACAATGAACAAGAGTCCTATCTTGTCAGCCTTGTCAGCAGGTGGCTAAGGATAACACCCACGCCATAGGTCTCTCAGTTCTTCCAACTCACGAGTTCTTGCCCTGAGGACACACACACACACACCCCCACACACACACACACACACATCATCACTGATAAACACACACACACACACACACACACACACACATCATCACTGATAACAAACACACACACACACACACACACTGATAACAAACACACACACACACACACAAATCCTCTTCTCTTAGGCTGAACATCTGAAGACAGAGAACCCGACTCAGAGCCAATGCAACAGTGACACTAGCCTGGAGGTGACCTCGCCCAACTCATCAGGACCAATCAGAAGATCAGAACTACTAGATTCAACCTACTTCATTTTATTGTATAAAATGTCAGCACACAATGTTTAGGGGCTCTTCTGATAAACTCCCTACGAGTTTGACGAACGGGTCCGTGCACGCGATTCCAGATATCTTTACCTCTGAATAAACTGCCTTATATTATACAATTATCCACCTTGTCCAAAAGTCTCTACTTGGTCTCCGTTCTCCAGTAAACTTGTTTTATCAACAATAGTAAGGTTCAATGACACAGAAAGCAGTTCAATGTCGGGGTACAGAGTCGCTCTCTTACCAGGATCGCGGTCCGCTCTGACCAGGGTGAAGCCGGCCGGCTCCACCTCTCTGTCCGGGACTCTGTCATCCAGCCAAGTCTCCCAGCTGTATTGGGATTCCGCTGCCAGCAGCGTTTTCATTATTTAGTCCGTTCGTAGCGGGTATGTACACGATCAACAAGATCAGTCCAAAACCGAAGATCAGTCCAAAGCAGAATGTTTGCAGAATGTTTGTAAACTAAGTCTACAAATTAAAAACATAAAATAACGCCACACTGCAGGTCGCAACATAGACGCTGCAAGCCGCCATTGTCTTAGTTACGTTCAACGTTACGTCACGTATGACGAAAGCGCGTAAGTGCATGCCCACAGACACCCATAGAGAATGTATTGAAAGCTTTGAAATGTGAAAAAAATAGATTTTACATGACAGGCTATGAGAGACTTCTGGGCGATTTTCAACCTGACTGAAATCGCCCAAAAAACGGGCGGGGCCATTTGAAGCACGACTTTAGCCTGATTTGACATTTAGTGGCTGGCAGATCAGACGTGAACACTGATAACTGCTGTTGCCGTGATATAATTGATTAGAAAAAAATCCCTTCCTTTTCCCGTTTGGCAGTGCGTCGCCCATATCGCCCTATTGAACAAGCCGTCCCTGCTTTTAGATGTGTGTATTGTTGTGAATTGTTAGATACTACTGCACTGTTGGAGCTAGGAACACAAGCATTTCGCTACACCCGCAATAATATCTGCTATATATGTGTATGTTAACAAGAAAATATGATTTAATGTGCTGAAACCAACTATTTTATGATTGACATGCCCTACAAGAAGAGTTGGCTACATCCCTTACAGTATGAAACCCGACCAGGAAGGGCATAACACAACAACCAAATCTGTTAAGGTAGAGTGTTTTAACGAGGCCTGTTGTTAACGGTGTCCTACCAGAGAAGAAGAGCAGGACGTCAGTCTCGGAGCAGCTGTAGGGGAGACCTCTGATCCGCACCACTCCGTCTCTGGCTGGGAGCTGAACGGACTTCTTCAAGATGGCCTCGGCATCGCTGTTGGTCACCTCAAACACTGCAGGAGAAGAAGATATATATATATATATATATAGTACCTTCTATATAGCGTGGTCCCAGGTCCTGTCTGTCTATAGTACCTTCTATATAGCCTGGTCCCAGGTCCTGTCTGTCTATAGTACCTTCTATATAGCCTGGTCCCAGGTCCTGTCTGTCTATAGTACCTTCTATATAGCCTGGTCCCAGGTCCTGTCTGTCTATAGTACCTTCTATATAGCCTGGTCCCAGGTCCTGTCTGTCTATAGTACCTTCTATATAGCCTGGTCCCAGGTCCTGTCTGTCTATAGTACCTTCTATATAGCCTGGTCCCAGGTCCTGTCTGTCTATAGTACCTTCTATATAGCCTGGTCCCAGGTCCTGTCTGTCTATAGTACCTTCTATATAGCCTGGTCCCAGGTCCTGTCTGTCTATAGTACCTTCTATATAGCCTGGTCCCAGGTCCTGTCTGTCTATAGTACCTTCTATATAGCCTGGTCCCAGGTCCTGTCTGTCTATAGTACCTTCTATATAGCCTGGTCCCAGGTCCTGTCTGTCTATAGTACCTTCTATATAGCCTGGTCCCAGGTCCTGTCTGTCTATAGTACCTTCTATATAGCCTGGTCCTGTCTGTCTATAGTACCTTCTATATAGCCTGGTCCCAGGTCCTGTCTGTCTATAGTACCTTCTATATAGCCTGGTCCCAGGTCCTGTCTGTCTATAGTACCTTCTATATAGCCTGGTCCCAGGTCCTGTCTGTCTATAGTACCTTCTATATAGCCTGGTCCCAGGTCCTGTCTGTCTATAGTACCTTCTATATAGCCTGGTCCCAGGTCCTGTCTGTCTATAGTACCTTCTATATAGCCTGGTCCCTGGTACTGTCTGTCTATAGTACCTTCTATATAGCCTGGTCCCAGGTCCTGTCTGTCTATAGTACCTTCTATATAGCCTGGTCCCAGGTCCTGTCTGTCTATAGTACCTTCTATATAGCCTGGTCCCAGGTCCTGTCTGTCTATAGTACCTTCTATATAGCCTGGTCCCAGGTCCTGTCTGTCTATAGTACCTTCTATATAGCCTGGTCCCAGGTCCTGTCTGTCTATAGTACCTTCTATATAGCCTGGTCCCAGGTCCTGTCTGTCTATAGTACCTTCTATATAGCCTGGTCCCTGGTCCTGTCTGTCTATAGTACCTTCTATATAGCCTGGTCCCAGGTCCTGTCTGTCTATAGTACCTTCTATATAGCCTGGTCCCAGGTCCTGTCTGTCTATAGTACCTTCTATATAGCCTGGTCCCAGGTCCTGTCTGTCTATAGTACCTTCTATATAGCCTGGTCCCAGGTCCTGTCTGTCTATAGTACCTTCTATATAGCCTGGTCCTGTCTGTCTATAGTACCTTCTATATAGCGTGGTCCCAGGTCCTGTCTGTCTATAGTACCTTCTATATAGCCTGGTCCCAGGTCCTGTCTGTCTATAGTACCTTCTATATAGCCTGGTCCCAGGTCCTGTCTGTCTATAGTACCTTCTATATAGCCTGGTCCCAGGTCCTGTCTGTCTATAGTACCTTCTATATAGCCTGGTCCCAGGTCCTGTCTGTCTATAGTACCTTCTATATAGCCTGGTCCCAGGTCCTGTCTGTCTATAGTACCTTCTATATAGCGTGGTCCCAGGTCCTGTCTGTCTATAGTACCTTCTATATAGCCTGGTCCCAGGTCCTGTCTGTCTATAGTACCTTCTATATAGCCTGGTCCCAGGTCCTGTCTGTCTATAGTACCTTCTATATAGCCTGGTCCCAGGTCCTGTCTGTCTATAGTACCTTCTATATAGCCTGGTCCCAGGTCCTGTCTGTCTATAGTACCTTCTATATAGCCTGGTCCCAGGTCCTGTCTGTCTATAGTACCTTCTATATAGCGTGGTCCCTGGTACTGTCTGTCTATAGTACCTTCTATATAGCCTGGTCCCAGGTCCCAGGTCCTGTCTGTCTATAGTACCTTCTATATAGCCTGGTCCCAGGTCCTGTCTGTCTATAGTACCTTCTATATAGCCTGGTCCCAGGTCCTGTCTGTCTATAGTACCTTCTATATAGCGTGGTCCCAGGTCCTGTCTGTCTATAGTACCTTCTATATAGCCTGGTCCCAGGTCCTGTCTGTCTATAGTACCTTCTATATAGCCTGGTCCCAGGTCCTGTCTGTCTATAGTACCTTCTATATAGCCTGGTCCCAGGTCCTGTCTGTCTATAGTACCTTCTATATAGCCTGGTCCCAGGTCCTGTCTGTCTATAGTACCTTCTATATAGCCTGGTCCCAGGTCCTGTCTGTCTATAGTACCTTCTATATAGCCTGGTCCCAGGTCCTGTCTGTCTATAGTACCTTCTATATAGCCTGGTCCCAGGTCCTGTCTGTCTATAGTACCTTCTATATAGCCTGGTCCCAGGTCCTGTCTGTCTATAGTACCTTCTATATAGCGTGGTCCCAGGTCCTGTCTGTCTATAGTACCTTCTATATAGCCTGGTCCCAGGTCCTGTCTGTCTATAGTACCTTCTATA
This sequence comes from Coregonus lavaretus, assembly GCF_964263955.1. Lineage (NCBI taxonomy): Eukaryota > Metazoa > Chordata > Actinopteri > Salmoniformes > Salmonidae > Coregonus > Coregonus lavaretus. The sequence continues at coordinate 48,323,892 of NC_140004.1, forward strand.
TAGCCTGGTCCCAGGTCCTGTCTGTCTATAGTACCTTCTATATAGCCTGGTCCCTGGTCCTGTCTGTCTATAGTACCTTCTATATAGCCTGGTCCCAGGTCCTGTCTGTCTATAGTACCTTCTATATAGCCTGGTCCCAGGTCCTGTCTGTCTATAGTACCTTCTATATAGCCTGGTCCCAGGTCCTGTCTGTCTATAGTACCTTCTATATAGCCTGGTCCTGTCTGTCTATAGTACCTTCTATATAGCCTGGTCCCTGGTCCTGTCTGTCTATAGTACCTTCTATATAGCCTGGTCCCAGGTCCTGTCTGTCTATAGTACCTTCTATATAGCCTGGTCCCAGGTCCTGTCTGTCTATAGTACCTTAAATATAGCCTGGTCCCAGGTCCTGTCTGTCTATAGTACCTTCTATATAGCCTGGTCCCAGGTCCTGTCTGTCTATAGTACCTTCTATATAGCCTGGTCCCAGGTCCTGTCTGTCTATAGTACCTTCTATATAGCCTGGTCCCAGGTCCTGTCTGTCTATAGTACCTTCTATATAGCCTGGTCCCAGGTCCTGTCTGTCTATAGTACCTTCTATATAGCCTGGTCCCTGGTACTGTCTGTCTATAGTACCTTCTATATAGCCTGGTCCCAGGTCCTGTCTGTCTATAGTACCTTCTATATAGCCTGGTCCCAGGTCCTGTCTGTCTATAGTACCTTCTATATAGCCTGGTCCAGGTCCTGTCTGTCTATAGTACCTTCTATATAGCCTGGTCCCAGGTCCTGTCTGTCTATAGTACCTTCTATATAGCCTGGTCCCTGGTCCTGTCTGTCTATAGTACCTTCTATATAGCCTGGTCCCAGGTCCTGTCTGTCTATAGTACCTTCTATATAGCCTGGTCCCAGGTCCTGTCTGTCTATAGTACCTTCTATATAGCCTGGTCCCAGGTCCTGTCTGTCTATAGTACCTTCTATATAGCCTGGTCCCTGGTCCTGTCTGTCTATAGTACCTTCTATATAGCCTGGTCCCAGGTCCTGTCTGTCTATAGTACCTTCTATATAGCCTGGTCCCAGGTCCTGTCTGTCTATAGTACCTTCTATATAGCCTGGTCCCAGGTCCTGTCTGTCTATAGTACCTTCTATATAGCCTGGTCCCAGGTCCTGTCTGTCTATAGTACCTTCTATATAGCCTGGTCCCAGGTCCTGTCTGTCTATAGTACCTTCTATATAGCCTGGTCCCAGGTCCTGTCTGTCTATAGTACCTTCTATATAGCCTGGTCCCAGGTCCTGTCTGTCTATAGTACCTTCTATATAGCCTGGTCCCAGGTCCTGTCTGTCTATAGTACCTTCTATATAGCCTGGTCCCAGGTCCTGTCTGTCTATAGTACCTTCTATATAGCCTGGTCCCAGGTCCTGTCTGTCTATAGTACCTTCTATATAGCCTGGTCCCAGGTCCTGTCTGTCTATAGTACCTTCTATATAGCCTGGTCCCAGGTCCTGTCTGTCTATAGTACCTTCTATATAGCGTGGTCCCAGGTCCTGTCTGTCTATAGTACCTTCTATATAGCCTGGTCCCAGGTCCTGTCTGTCTATAGTACCTTCTATATAGCCTGGTCCCAGGTCCTGTCTGTCTATAGTACCTTCTATATAGCCTGGTCCCAGGTCCCAGGTCCTGTCTGTCTATAGTACCTTCTATATAGCCTGGTCCCAGGTCCTGTCTGTCTATAGTACCTTCTATATAGCCTGGTCCCAGGTCCTGTCTGTCTATAGTACCTTCTATATAGCCTGGTCCCAGGTCCTGTCTGTCTATAGTACCTTCTATATAGCGTGGTCCCAGGTCCTGTCTGTCTATAGTACCTTCTATATAGCCTGGTCCCAGGTCCTGTCTGTCTATAGTACCTTCTATATAGCCTGGTCCCAGGTCCTGTCTGTCTATAGTACCTTCTATATAGCCTGGTCCCAGGTCCTGTCTGTCTATAGTACCTTCTATATAGCCTGGTCCCAGGTCCTGTCTGTCTATAGTACCTTCTATATAGCCTGGTCCCAGGTCCTGTCTGTCTATAGTACCTTCTATATAGCCTGGTCCCAGGTCCTGTCTGTCTATAGTACCTTCTATATAGCCTGGTCCCAGGTCCTGTCTGTCTATAGTACCTTCTATATAGCCTGGTCCCAGGTCCTGTCTGTCTATAGTACCTTCTATATAGCCTGGTCCCAGGTCCTGTCTGTCTATAGTACCTTCTATATAGCCTGGTCCCAGGTCCTGTCTGTCTATAGTACCTTCTATATAGCCTGGTCCCAGGTCCTGTCTGTCTATAGTACCTTCTATATAGCCTGGTCCCAGGTCCTGTCTGTCTATAGTACCTTCTATATAGCCTGGTCCCAGGTCCTGTCTGTCTATAGTACCTTCTATATAGCCTGGTCCCAGGTCCTGTCTGTCTATAGTACCTTCTATATAGCCTGGTCCCAGGTCCTGTCTGTCTATAGTACCTTCTATATAGCCTGGTCCCTGGTCCTGTCTGTCTATAGTACCTTCTATATAGCCTGGTCCCAGGTCCTGTCTGTCTATAGTACCTTCTATATAGCCTGGTCCCAGGTCCTGTCTGTCTATAGTACCTTCTATATAGCGTGGTCCCAGGTCCTGTCTGTCTATAGTACCTTCTATATAGCCTGGTCCCAGGTCCTGTCTGTCTATAGTACCTTCTATATAGCCTGGTCCCAGGTCCTGTCTGTCTATAGTACCTTCTATATAGCGTGGTCCCAGGTCCTGTCTGTCTATAGTACCTTCTATATAGCCTGGTCCCAGGTCCTGTCTGTCTATAGTACCTTCTATATAGCCTGGTCCCAGGTCCTGTCTGTCTATAGTACCTTCTATATAGCCTGGTCCCTGGTCCCTGGTCCTGTCTGTCTATAGTACCTTCTATATAGCCTGGTCCCAGGTCCTGTCTGTCTATAGTACCTTCTATATAGCCTGGTCCCAGGTCCTGTCTGTCTATAGTACCTTCTATATAGCCTGGTCCCAGGTCCTGTCTGTCTATAGTACCTTCTATATAGCCTGGTCCCAGGTCCTGTCTGTCTATAGTACCTTCTATATAGCCTGGTCCCAGGTCCTGTCTGTCTATAGTACCTTCTATATAGCCTGGTCCCAGGTCCTGTCTGTCTATAGTACCTTCTATATAGCCTGGTCCCTGGTCCCAGGTCCTGTCTGTCTATAGTACCTTCTATATAGCGTGGTCCCAGGTCCTGTCTGTCTATAGTACCTTCTATATAGCCTGGTCCCAGGTCCTGTCTGTCTATAGTACCTTCTATATAGCCTGGTCCCAGGTCCTGTCTGTCTATAGTACCTTCTATATAGCCTGGTCCCTGGTCCTGTCTGTCTATAGTACCTTCTATATAGCCTGGTCCCAGGTCCTGTCTGTCTATAGTACCTTCTATATAGCCTGGTCCCAGGTCCTGTCTGTCTATAGTACCTTCTATATAGCCTGGTCCCAGGTCCTGTCTGTCTATAGTACCTTCTATATAGCGTGGTCCCAGGTCCTGTCTGTCTATAGTACCTTCTATATAGCCTGGTCCCAGGTCCTGTCTGTCTATAGTACCTTCTATATAGCCTGGTCCCAGGTCCTGTCTGTCTATAGTACCTTCTATATAGCCTGGTCCCTGGTCCTGTCTGTCTATAGTACCTTCTATATAGCCTGGTCCCAGGTCCTGTCTGTCTATAGTACCTTCTATATAGCCTGGTCCCAGGTCCTGTCTGTCTATAGTACCTTCTATATAGCCTGGTCCCAGGTCCTGTCTGTCTATAGTACCTTCTATATAGCCTGGTCCCAGGTCCTGTCTGTCTATAGTACCTTCTATATAGCCTGGTCCCAGGTGCTGTCTGTCTATAGTACCTTCTATATAGCCTGGTCCCTGGTCCAGGTCCTGTCTGTCTATAGTACCTTCTATATAGCCTGGTCCCAGGTCCTGTCTGTCTATAGTACCTTCTATATAGCCTGGTCCCAGGTCCTGTCTGTCTATAGTACCTTCTATATAGCCTGGTCCCAGGTCCTGTCTGTCTATAGTACCTTCTATATAGCCTGGTCCCAGGTCCTGTCTGTCTATAGTACCTTCTATATAGCCTGGTCCCAGGTCCTGTCTGTCTATAGTACCTTCTATATAGCCTGGTCCCAGGTCCCAGGTCCTGTCTGTCTATAGTACCTTCTATATAGCGTGGTCCCAGGTCCTGTCTGTCTATAGTACCTTCTATATAGCCTGGTCCCAGGTCCTGTCTGTCTATAGTACCTTCTATATAGCCTGGTCCCAGGTCCTGTCTGTCTATAGTACCTTCTATATAGCCTGGTCCCAGGTCCTGTCTGTCTATAGTACCTTCTATATAGCCTGGTCCCAGGTCCTGTCTGTCTATAGTACCTTCTATATAGCCTGGTCCCAGGTCCTGTCTGTCTATAGTACCTTCTATATAGCCTGGTCCCAGGTCCTGTCTGTCTATAGTACCTTCTATATAGCGTGGTCCCAGGTCCTGTCTGTCTATAGTACCTTCTATATAGCCTGGTCCCAGGTCCTGTCTGTCTATAGTACCTTCTATATAGCCTGGTCCCAGGTCCTGTCTGTCTATAGTACCTTCTATATAGCCTGGTCCCAGGTCCTGTCTGTCTATAGTACCTTCTATATAGCCTGGTCCCAGGTCCTGTCTGTCTATAGTACCTTCTATATAGCCTGGTCCCAGGTCCTGTCTGTCTATAGTACCTTCTATATAGCCTGGTCCCAGGTCCTGTCTGTCTATAGTACCTTCTATATAGCCTGGTCCCAGGTCCTGTCTGTCTATAGTACCTTCTATATAGCCTGGTCCCAGGTCCTGTCTGTCTATAGTACCTTCTATATAGCCTGGTCCCAGGTCCTGTCTGTCTATAGTACCTTCTATATAGCCTGGTCCCAGGTCCTGTCTGTCTATAGTACCTTCTATATAGCCTGGTCCCAGGTCCTGTCTGTCTATAGTACCTTCTATATAGCCTGGTCCCAGGTCCCAGGTCCTGTCTGTCTATAGTACCTTCTATATAGCGTGGTCCCAGGTCCTGTCTGTCTATAGTACCTTCTATATAGCCTGGTCCCAGGTCCTGTCTGTCTATAGTACCTTCTATATAGCCTGGTCCTGTCTGTCTATAGTACCTTCTATATAGCCTGGTCCTGTCTGTCTATAGTACCTTCTATATAGCCTGGTCCCAGGTCCTGTCTGTCTATAGTACCTTCTATATAGCCTGGTCCCAGGTCCTGTCTGTCTATAGTACCTTCTATATAGCCTGGTCCCAGGTCCTGTCTGTCTATAGTACCTTCTATATAGCCTGGTCCCAGGTCCTGTCTGTCTATAGTACCTTCTATATAGCCTGGTCCCAGGTCCTGTCTGTCTATAGTACCTTCTATATAGCCTGGTCCCAGGTCCTGTCTGTCTATAGTACCTTCTATATAGCCTGGTCCCAGGTCCTGTCTGTCTATAGTACCTTCTATATAGCCTGGTCCCAGGTCCTGTCTGTCTATAGTACCTTCTATATAGCGTGGTCCCAGGTCCTGTCTGTCTATAGTACCTTCTATATAGCCTGGTCCCAGGTCCTGTCTGTCTATAGTACCTTCTATATAGCCTGGTCCCAGGTCCTGTCTGTCTATAGTACCTTCTATATAGCCTGGTCCCAGGTCCTGTCTGTCTATAGTACCTTCTATATAGCCTGGTCCCAGGTCCTGTCTGTCTATAGTACCTTCTATATAGCCTGGTCCCAGGTCCTGTCTGTCTATAGTACCTTCTATATAGCCTGGTCCCAGGTCCTGTCTGTCTATAGTACCTTCTATATAGCCTGGTCCCAGGTCCTGTCTGTCTATAGTACCTTCTATATAGCCTGGTCCCAGGTCCTGTCTGTCTATAGTACCTTCTATATAGCCTGGTCCCAGGTCCTGTCTGTCTATAGTACCTTCTATATAGCCTGGTCCCAGGTCCTGTCTGTCTATAGTACCTTCTATATAGCCTGGTCCCAGGTCCTGTCTGTCTATAGTACCTTCTATATAGCCTGGTCCCAGGTCCTGTCTGTCTATAGTACCTTCTATATAGCGTGGTCCCAGGTCCTGTCTGTCTATAGTACCTTCTATATAGCGTGGTCCCAGGTACTGTCTGTGTTTCTCCAGGGCCTTGCAGACGTCCTCTTCATGCTCCAGCTCTATAAAGGCCTGGCCGTTGGGCTTCCCGTCCCGGTTCACCGTCAGGTGGATCCCCTTCACACCGTCACGCACACGGCACTCTGGACAGTGAGAAGTAAACGTACCTATTAAGCCCACTACAATCTTAAGTGTAGACATTTCTAACATTTACTACCGTCATTTTTTTATAGGAAAATTGGGGATAAAATGAAAGATGAATCTCTCATGTGAAGCAATGACATTAGGATCAGGCAGGCCAGCACTCTGGGAGGACACGGTGGGGGAAACAGAGGATAACAGCAGGCCAGCACTCTGGGAGGACACGGTGGGGGAAACAGAGGATAACAGCAGGCCAGCACTCTGGGAGGACACGGTGGGGGAAACAGAGGATAACAGCAGGCCAGCACTCTGGGAGGACACGGTGGGGGAAACAGAGGATAACAGCAGGCCAGCACTCTGGGAGGACACGGTGGGGGAAACAGAGGATAACAGCAGGCCAGCACTCTGGGAGGACACGGTGGGGGAAACAGAGGATAACAGTCAGGAGCTTTACTCAACAAAGGAAATGACATGAAGCCATGATAGACCACATAGTAAGAGGCTCCGGTAACAACTGCTCTTTCCCTGTGGTTTCTGGGTAATAGGAGTCCTCTGCAAGGAAGCAGCAACAACCGTGGTCTGACAAGCTGGCACGTCTCCGTCTTTTCTACAATAATGATGCGATTCCTTCGGGCCGGTTTCCCGGACACAGATTAAGCCTAGTTCTGGAGTTAAAAAACATGCTCAACGGAGAATCTCGACTAGGCTTAATCTGTATCTGGGAAACCGGCCCCTTGAGTTTTATGAGCATGTTCTGAACAGCGCTGTCCGGAGGGCTTACCAGAGAAGAACTGCATGAGATCGTCAGTGGTACAGGACCACGGAAGTCCTTTAGCTCTGATGATAAAAACCTCCTTCTTCTCCGGCCCTGGGTTAGAGTTGTAGTCTGGTAGAGGTGGGTAGTCATCATCTTTGACGGGGGCCTCTGCCTATTGCACAACAGGGATATAGGTTTAAGTTATGACATTCATATCTATATTTCTACCATATAAAATGGACTGACAGCAGGATACATTTTCATACAACGAGTAGCAGCAGCACACAGACACCAACCTCGGAGTGTAGGCCGTGTTGGGACTGCAGTGTGTAGAGGCTGTTAAGCCGGGGTTTCAGTGGGGCGGTCCAGTGGTGATGGAACCGCGGACGGCCACATCGCTCCGCAACAGCTACCGTCCCTGCGGCACTACTCTGCGACAGCAGGCTCTTGGACGCCTGTCTCCCCACCACAGAGCGACGTAAGGCAAACAACAAGGACCTACAGTTCCCAGACATCTTATCAAACCTGTTATTGAGCAATGCTCCGACTTCAAATGTGACGAACCGGTTTGACAGAAGTACAAAACCCACGTTCACCGCAGTAATTGCAACACTTAAAGAAATTGAAAGGTGCGGGTATATAAGCTCCTCTTTACGGCAAGAAAACACACGCTGGCCAAGGACAGTAGTTTGTCAAAAGGTCAAAGTGAATTGTAGTCAACAAATGAGTATTTCTCCAGCTGCGTTATGGATTATGAAATATCGCCGTCTAGTGGTTAGGCGGACTCACAACATTTTCTAGTGGCGCTCAGATGACACCTAGTGGTCAAAATAGGGGACTGTCCCTGGTCCCTGTATGTCCACTTCAAAACAGAACGGGAAAAATAAGAAAAAGGTCAGGGATAAGAATAAGAATATATACAAATGAAATTGGCAAGGTTGAATGTGATTTGTTTTGGTCAATTAATTAGTTTGTTGTTTTGTTACGTTTCATTTTCCACCCCCATCCAGTAGGCGGCGGTAAATGACCAGACTTTGGTTGACCACTGCTCCTGGGTCGAGCAACAACACATATCTCTGCGGAGTTGCTAGCTAGGTAGTTAGTTAGCTGTAAAAACATGCTTCTTCAGACTTTCAGGCCATGGCTGTCGCTGCTTCGTTGCAGAGGATTGCCAGTAGCAACCACACGACTATACCACGGCGACAGAGTCGCAGCCGTCGGTACACAGCCTGACACACAGTCCGCGGAGTTTGCGGTAAGTGGGAGGACGATGGGCCAAGCATTGGGCTAAGTTAGCATTGTGAGACGCTGCTAGCTCGGACTGCCCTTGGAACTGAATGACTCTCAATAAGTGTAATGCTAGATGGCTCATTGTCAGTTGCTTGCAGTACGTTACAACCCCTGTACCACCAGCTAGCTAACATGTATTGCAATTAACCAGGGCTTGCTAACGGTAGCAAGCCATCGAGAAGGGCAAATGCATTGATCAGACATCAGCGTGTCGTCAGCAACGCTTAGAAAGGTACTTCCGGGTCACAGAATTTCGGAAATGTTCAAAATAAAAGTTCCCCACGTAATAGTAGAAAAGTGTCAATAACCTGTATTTATTCATAATATATGAACAAAAATGTGTCTAAACATTAACAGGGATTAATATTAAAGTTACATTTGCATAAAATGTGGGGTTTAAAACATGTTCCAAGGCCAAATAAATGACCCCAATGTAAATCACTGAATATGAAATACATATTCTTGGCTTATATAACAACAATTATTCTAGGTGGCGCAGTAACAGTAATGTAGGGAATACTCAGTAGGGTCTATATAATGTATATATGGTGTCATTTCATGGGGATCTGAAAAATACAGAGTGTTGCTGGCCTTTTACTGTTGCTAAACAGCTTAAAGTGGTGTGCCTGGGCACTATATGGGATAAATATAGCACTGTAATGAAAAATGATGGATTGTGTGTCCATAAAACTAGGTTCCAGTCTACTCACTAGAGTCCCTAGAATACAAAACAGGTGAGTTTGAACAAAAAGCTAGGTCATACACTATATATAAGAAAGTATGTGGACATCCCTTCAAATGAGTGAATTCGGCTATTTCAGCCACACCCGTTGCTGACAGGTATAAAATCGAGCACACCGCCATGCAATCTCCATAGACAAACATTGGCAGTAGAATGGCCTTACGGAAGAGCTCAGTGACTTTCAACGTGGCACCGCGCACCTTTCCAACAAGTCAGTTTGTCAAATTTCTGCCCTGCTAGAGCTGCCCCGGTCAACTGTAAGTGCTGTTATTGTGAAGTGGAAACGTCTATGAGCAACAACGGCTCAGCCGCGAAGTGGTAGGCCACACAAGCTCACAGAACAGGATTGCAGAGTACTGAAGCGCACAGCGCGTAAAAATTGTCTGTCCTCGGTTGCTCACTACCGAGTTCCAAACTGCCTCTGGAAGCAACGTCAGCACAATAACTGTTCACCAGGAGCTTAATGAAATGGGTTTCCATGGCCGAGCAGCCGCACACAAGCCTAAGATCACCATTCACAATGCCAAGCGTCGGCTGGAGTGGTGTAAAGCTCACCGCCATTGGACTCTGGAGCAGTGGAAATGTGTTCTCTGGAGTGATTAATCACACTTCACCATCTGGCAGTCCAACAGATGAATCTGGGTTTGGCGGATGCCAGGAGAACGCTACCTGCCCAAATGCATAGTGCCAACTGTAAAGTTTGGTGGAGGAAGAATAATGGTCTGGGGCTGTTTTTCATGGTTCGGGCTCGGCCCCTTTAGTTCCAGTGAAGGCAAATCTTAACGCTACATCATACAATGACATTCTAGATGATTCTGTGCTTCCAACTTTGTGGCAACAGTTTGGGGAAGGCCCTTTTCTGTTTCAGCATGACAATGCCCCCGTGCACAAAGTGAGGTCCATACAGAAATGGTTTGTCAAGATAGGTGTGGAAGAACTTGACTGGCCTGCACAGAGCCCTGACCTCAACCCCATCAAACACCTTTGGGATGAATTGGAACGCCGACTGCGAGCCAGGCCTAATCGCCAAACATCAGGTCCCGACCTCACTAATGCTCTTGTGGCTGAATGGAAGCAAGTCCCCGCAGCAATGTTCCAACATCTAGTGGAAAGCCTTCCCAGAAGAGTGGAGGCTGTTATAGCAGCAAAGGAGGGGAACCAACTCCATATTAATGCCCATGATTTTGGAATGAGATGTTCAACGAGCAGGTGTCCACATACTTTTGGTCATGTAAAAAATGTACTCCCTACAATACTTTTACATCGGCACAAAGAATAGTTTTCATTACACTGCTATATTTATACCGTATAGTGTCCAGGCACTATCAATGAGAGACGATTTGAAATAGACTTGATGGCAGCAACACATTTATTTCATTTAATAACGTATTTTTTTCTAAATTCAAACAAACCCCCTGCAACTAAACATGGACGTAGAAGACATTGGTTGTCTTCCAAGTCGGGAATTGAGGAGGTATCGCCAAGTTAAGGTTGGTTCAATTCTCTGTGCTAAGCCAAACAGAGTAATGGCCTGACTCGGAGGATACTAGCTAGTCCTAACCTGCTCTGTAACCTGCTCTACTCTACGCGTTTGACATTATGATACCTCTCTTTTCAGGAAAACTATGAACGAATGCAAGTCCTTGTTGATGAGTTGAAAGGCAGATCGGAGAAAATCAAATTGGGTAAGTTAAGTTGGCACCTTCACAATGTGAAAACTCTTCTGAACGTTAACGGATGTAGGAATGTCCGGTTTTGACCAGCCTGTCTGATAACGTGTTGTGTTGAGCCAGGTGGGGGAGAGCGGGCCAGAAAGCTGCACATCTCCAGAGGGAAGCTCCTCCCCAGAGAACGCATAGACAGACTGCTGGACCCAGGGTAAACATACATGACGTTTCTCTGAACACCTAATTGGTAGATTTATCCTCTGTAGCGTTTCTAGGTCTGAGGGTTCCTGTGGGTTCGGATGTTCCTTAATTGGGTTTCTCTCGGCAGGTCTCCGTTCCTGGAATTCTCCCAGTTTGCAGCATATGAGCTCTATGGGAAAGAAGAGGTTCCAGCAGGAGGCATCATCACAGGGATTGGCAGAGTCTCAGGGTGTGTAGAGTACTATAGAGTACTATAGAGTACTGTAGAGTACTATAGAATACTGTAAACATTGTAGAGTACTGTAGACACTGCATAGTACTATAGAGTACTGTAAACATTGTAGAGTACTGTAGACACTGCATAGTACTATAGAGTACTGTAAACATTGTAGAGTACTGTAGAGTACTATAGAGTACTGTAAACATTGTAGAGTACTGTAGACACTGCATAGTACTATAGAGTACTGTAAACATTGTAGAGTACTGTAGAGTACTATAGAGTACTGTAAACATTGTAGAGTACTGTAGAGTACTGTAAACATTGTAGAGTACTGTATAGTACTATAGAGTACTGTAAACATTGTAGAGTACTATAGAGTACTATATAGTACTGTAAACACTGTAGAGTACTGTAGACACTGCATAGTACTATACATTTACATTTTACATTTTAGTCATTTAGCAGACGCTCTTATCCAAAGCGACTTACAGTTAGTGAGTGCATATATTTTTCATACTGGCCCCCCCGTGGGTTTCAGACTTGGCATTGTCTATCTCACAGTCTATTGTTCTAGCAGTACGTTTCACATTCTTATTTACTCAGTACAACCTTCTGCATTTTGTATGGCATCTGACTGGTCGTCTGCCACATTCCCTCCAGCGTGGAGTGTGTTATAGTTGCTAACGACGCCACCGTGAAAGGAGGCACCTACTACCCAGTCACGGTCAAGAAGCACCTCCGAGCACAGGAGATAGCGCAGCAGAACCACCTGCCATGTATATACCTGGGTGAGTGCCCTCATTCATTGGCTACACTGGTGGCAGCGTCGGGATCGCTCTGTGAAAAGTGACAACATTGGTCAGTGATATCAATGTAGATGCATTATGTAACATTCTCCCAGTGGTTGTCTCCTGTAGTGGCCTCAGGAGCGGGTAGGGGTAAGGAGTCAGGGACTAGGGGTTGATTTGTGATCGTGTGTTTGCCTCTGTAGTGGACTCCGGAGGAGCCAACCTCCCCAGACAGGCTGAGGTCTTCCCAGACAGAGAACACTTTGGACGGATCTTCTTCAACCAGGCTCGCCTCTCCTCAGACGGAATATCACAGGTAATGAATAACACAGCTAAATGTGTATCTTTTGTAAATATATTTTTTTAGGGTATATTTAGACATACATTATTTAGACAGAGGAAATGATATGGGAGAAACCGATTTGAAGGGTTGGAGTGGGGATTGAACCCCGGTCTCGGTTGGGGAGGGAGTCTACACATCTAGCTAGACGACAGCGTGTTTCCACAGGTCAGTAGTGTCTGACCCATAATTAGTGCTGGGAATTGCCAGGGACCTCACGATACAATATCAAATCCAAAATCAAATCAAGTTTTATTTGTCACATGCGCCGAATACAACAACAAGCTCGTAGGCGTTTCACGGTAAGGTCTACCACCTGTTGTATTCGGCGCATGTGACAAATCAAATTTGATTTGATTTATGATTTGATATTGTATCGTGAGGTCCCTGGCAATACACATTCTGATCCCCCCCCCCATCACTACCCATAATCCTGTTACACATTCTGATCCCCCCCCCCATCACTACCCATAATCCTGTTACACATTCTGATTCTATGAGCCAAGACAGAAAAATATAGGGTAAACTCAATATTAACTACAAACACATTTCACTGAAGATTCTAACATTTAGGCCATGGAGATATACACTGAGTGGACAAAACATTAAGAACACCCCCCCCCCCCCCCCCGTTTTAGCCCTCAGAACAGCCTCAATTTGTCGGGCCATGGACTCAAGGTGTCGAAAGCGTTCCACAGGGATTCTGGCCCATGTTGACTCCAGTACGTCCCACTGCTGTGTCAAGTTGGCTGGATGTCCTTTGGGTGGTTGACCATTCTTGATACACACGGGAAACTGTTGAGAGGGAAAAACCCAGCAGCGTTGCAGTTCTTGACACACTCAAACCGGTGCACCTGTCACCTACTACCATACCCTGTTCAAAGGCACTTAAATATTTTGTCTTGCCCATTCACCCTCTGAATGGCACACATACACAATCCGTCTCAAAGCTTAAAAATCTTTCTTTAACCTGTCTCCTCCCCTTCATCTACACTGATTTGAAGTGGATTTAACAAGTGACATCAATAAGGGATAATAGCTTTCACCTGGATTCACCTGGTCAGTCTGTCACGGAAAGAGCTGTTCCTAATGTTTTTTTTTTTATACTCCGTGATGAGTGTGAAAGTGTGTGTGGCATCATCTCTGGATAAGAGCGTCTGCTAAATGACTAAAATGTAAATGTAAAATCAGTATAGATGTGTGCCCATGTTATGTATGTTGTGACACAGTGGGACTAGGTAAATGTTTTGCTCGCAAGACCCGGCTCTGACTGCATGAGTCACTGTGGCCCCTCATGCTGGTAGAGCACGGCGCTTGTAACGCCAGGGTAGTGGGTTCGATCCCCGGGACCACCCATACTCAAAAATGTATGCACGCATGACTGTAAGTCGCTTTGGATAAAAGCGTCTGCTAAATGGCATATTATTATGATGAGTTCAGACCTGCGAGTCACTGTGGCCCCTCATGATGAGTTCAGACTGATTTCCTTAAATGAACTGTAACTCAGTAAAATCTTTGAAATTGTTGCATTTATATTGTTCAGTGTATATATGTTTGTATATGTGTTATTCCAGATAGCGGTGGTTATGGGGTCGTGTACTGCAGGGGGAGCGTATGTCCCGGCCATGGCCGACGAGAGCATCATCGTCAGGAAACAAGGAACCATCTTCCTGGGAGGACCCCCTCTGGTGAGGACTAGATTCCCTATTACAGATATCCATCATGGCGGTATGGTGACTACTGGGTGGAACTCATGGGCTGTCGTTTACTGGCGGTATGGTGACTACTGGGTAGAACTCACGGGCTGTCGTTTACTGGCGGTATGGTGACTACTGGGTAGAACTCACGGGCTGTATGGTGACTACTGGGTGGAACTCACGGGCTGTCGTTTACTGGCGGTATGGTGACTACTGGGTAGAACTCACGGGCTGTCGTTTACTGGCGGTATGGTGACTACTGGGTGGAACTCACGGGCTGTCGTTTACTGGCGGTATGGTGACTACTGGGTGGAACTCATGGGCTGTCGTTTACTGGCGGTATGGTGACTACTGGGTGGAACTCATGGGCTGTCGTTTACTGGCGGTATGGTGACTACTGGGTGGAACTCATGGGCTGTCGTTTACTGGCGGTATGGTGACTACTGGGTGGAACTCATGGGCTGTATGGTGACTACTGGGTGGAACTCATGGGCTGTATGGTGACTACTGGGTAGAACTCATGGGCTGTCGTTTACTGGCGGTATGGTGACTACTGGGTAGAACTCATGGGCTGTCGTTTACTGGCGGTATGGTGACTACTGGGTAGAACTCACGGGCTGTCGTTTACTGGCGGTATGGTGACTACTGGGTAGAACTCACGGGCTGTCGTTTACTGGCGGTATGGTGACTACTGGGTAGAACTCACGGGCGGTATGGTGACTACTGGGTAGAACTCACGGGCGGTATGGTGACTACTGGGTAGAACTCACGGGCGGTATGGTGACTACTGGGTAGAACTCACGGGCGGTATGGTGACTACTGGGTAGAACTCACGGGCGGTATGGTGACTACTGGGTAGAACTCACGGGCGGTATGGTGACTACTGGGTAGAACTCACGGGCGGTATGGTGACTACTGGGTAGAACTCACGGGCGGTATGGTGACTACTGGGTAGAACTCACGGGCTGTCGTTTACTGGCGGTATGGTGACTACTGGGTGGAACTCATGGGCTGTCGTTTTTCCAGGTAAAAGCAGCGACAGGTGAGACGGTCTCTGCTGAGGACTTGGGAGGGGCCGACCTTCACTGCAGGTATCCGTCTCTACGACATCATAGGTCCTTTCTGTGGTGGGAAAAATACTCAATTGTCAAACTTGAGTAAAAGGTCAAAGTAAATGCTATACCTCAAACTCCATATTATTAAAGTAAACCAGACGGCACACATTTTCTTGTTTTTTAAATGTATTTACGGCCAGACAGGCACACTCCAACACTAGGAGATTCATTTCCAAACGCAGTATTTGTGTTTAGTGAGTCCGCCAGATCAGAGGCAGTAGGGATGACCAGGCGTTATATTAATAGGTGCGTGTATTGAACCATATCGATGTCCTGCCTGAGCATTCGAAATGTAACAAGTACTTTTTGGTGTCATGGAAAATGTATGGAGTAAAAAGTACATATATTCTTTAGGAATGTAGTGGGGTTATTTTTACTGAAGTACTTTACACCACTGGGTCCTTTGTATTAGTCAGGTATGACACAGGTACTAAAATAGCCTTCTGTTGTAGCTTTTAATCTACAAGGTTAGTTACACTAAAAAGTTGCTATCAAGAACCTGAAAGGGTTCTTCTGCTGACCCCGTAGGATAACCCCTTTGGATAACCCTTTTTGGATAACCCCTTTGGATAACCCCTTTGGATAGCCCTTTTTGGTTCCAGGTAGAAACTCTTTTGGGTTCCATGTAGAACCCTTTTTATATGGGTTCTACCTGGAACCAAAAAAGGTTCTCCTACGGGGACAACCAAAGAACCATCTTGGATCCCTTGTTTGTAAGAGTATAATAAAGAATATTCTACTGTTTGAGTTAGGTATGGTAGGTATCAGTATGGTAGGTACTGTATGGTAGGTATCAGTATGGTAGGTACTGTATGGTAGGTACTGTATGGTAGGTATCAGTATGGTAGGTATCAGTATGGTAGGTATCAGTATGGTAGGTATCAGTATGGTAGGTACTGTATGGTAGGTATCAGTATGGTAGGTATCAGTATGGTAGGTACTGTATGGTAGGTACTGTATGGTAGGTATCAGTATGGTAGGTACTGTATGGTAGGTACTGTATGGTAGGTATCAGTATGGTAGGTATCAGTATGGTAGGTATCAGTATGGTAGGTACTGTATGGTAGGTACTGTATGGTAGGTACTGTATGGTAGGTATCAGTATGGTAGGTACTGTATGGTAGGTACTGTATGGTAGGTATCAGTATGGTAGGTATCAGTATGGTAGGTATCAGTATGGTAGGTACTGTATGGTAGGTACTGTATGGTAGGTATCAGTATGGTAGGTATCAGTATGGTAGGTATCAGTATGGTAGGTACTGTATGGTAGGTACTGTATGGTAGGTATCAGTATGGTAGGTACTGTATGGTAGGTACTGTATGGTAGGTATCAGTATGGTAGGTATCAGTATGGTAGGTACTGTATGGTAGGTATCAGTATGGTAGGTATCAGTATGGTAGGTACTGTATGGTAGGTACTGTATGGTAGGTATCAGTATGGTAGGTACTGTATGGTAGGTACTGTATGGTAGGTACTGTATGGTAGGTACTGTATGGTAGGTATCTGTATGGTAGGTACTGTATGGTAGGTACTGTATGGTAGGTACTGTATGGTAGGTATCAGTATGGTAGGTACTGTATGGTAGGTACTGTATGGTAGGTATCAGTATGGTAGGTATCAGTATGGTAGGTACTGTATGGTAGGTACTGTATGGTAGGTACTGTATGGTAGGTATCTGTATGGAAGGTACTGTATGGTAGGTACTGTATGGTAGGTATCAGTATGGTAGGTACTGTATGGTAGGTACTGTATGGTAGGTACTGTATGGTAGGTATCAGTATGGAAGGTACTGTATGGTAGGTACTGTATGGTAGGTACTGTATGGTAGGTACTGTATGGTAGGTATCAGTATGGTAGGTACTGTATGGTTGGTACTGTATGGTAGGTATCAGTATGGTAGGTACTGTATGGTAGGTATCAGTATGGTAGGTATCAGTATGGTAGGTACTGTATGGTAGGTACTGTATGGTAGGTATCAGTATGGAAGGTACTGTATGGTAGGTACTGTATGGTAGGTACTGTATGGTAGGTACTGTATGGTAGGTATCAGTATGGTAGGTACTGTATGGTAGGTACTGTATGGTAGGTACTGTATGGTAGGTATCAGTATGGTAGGTACTGTATGGTAGGTACTGTATGGTAGGTATCAGTATGGTAGGTACTGTATGGTAGGTACTGTGTGGTAGGTATCAGTATGGTAGGTACTGTATGGTAGGTATCAGTATGGTAGGTACTGTATGGTAGGTACTGTATGGTAGGTATCAGTATGGTAGGTACTGTATGGTAGGTATCAGTATGGTAGGTACTGTATGGTAGGTACTGTATGGTAGGTATCAGTATGGTAGGTATCAGTATGGTAGGTACTGTATGGTAGGTATCTGTATGGTAGGTATCAGTATGGTAGGTATCAGTATGGTAGGTACTGTATGGTAGGTATCAGTATGGTAGGTATCAGTATGGTAGGTACTGTATGGTAGGTACTGTATGGTAGGTACTGTATGGTAGGTATCAGTATGGTAGGTACTGTATGGTAGGTACTGTATGGTAGGTACTGTATGGTAGGTATCTGTATGGTAGGTATCTGTATGGTAGGTATCTGTATGGTAGGTACTGTATGGTTGGTACTGTATGGTAGGTACTGTATGGTAGGTATCAGTATGGTAGGTACTGTATGGTAGGTATCAGTATGGTAGGTACTGCATGGTAGGTACTGTATGGTAGGTACTGTATGGTAGGTACTGTATGGTAGGTACTGTATGGTTGGTACTGTATGGTTGGTACTGTATGGTAGGTATCAGTATGGTAGGTACTGTGTGGTAGGTACTGTATGGTAGGTACTGTATGGTAGGTACTGTATGGTAGGTACTGTATGGTAGGTATCAGTATGGTTGGTACTGTATGGTAGGTACTGTATGGTTGGTACTGTATGGTAGGTACTGTAGTAGGTATCAGTATGGTAGGTACTGTATGGTAGGTACTGTATGGTTGGTACTGTATGGTTGGTACTGTATGGTAGGTACTGTATGGTAGGTATCAGTATGGTAAGTACTGTATGGTAGGTACTGTATGGTAGGTACTGTATGGTAGGTATCAGTATGGTAGGTACTGTATGGTAGGTACTGTATGGTAGGTACTGTATGGTAGGTATCAGTATGGTAGGTACTGTATGGTAGGTATCAGTATGGTAGGTACTGTATGGTAGGTATCAGTATGGTAGGTATCAGTATGGTTGGTACTGTATGGTAGGTACTGTATGGTAGGTACTGTATGGTAGGTACTGTATGGTAGGTATCAGTACGGTAGGTATCAGTATGGTAGGTATCAGTATGGTAGGTACTGTATGGTAGGTACTGTACGGTAGGTATCAGTATGGTAGGTATCAGTATGGTAGGTACTGTATGGTAGGTACTGTACGGTAGGTATCAGTATGGTAGGTATCAGTATGGTAGGTACTGTATGGTAGGTATCAGTATGGTAGGTATCAGTATGGTAGGTACTGTATGGTAGGTATCAGTATGGTTGGTACTGTATGGTAGGTACTGTATGGTAGGTACTGTATGGTAGGTATCAGTATGGTAGGTATCAGTATGGTAGGTATCAGTATGGTAGGTACTGTATGGTTGGTATCTGTATGGTAGGTACTGTACGGTAGGTATCAGTATGGTAGGTATCAGTATGGTAGGTACTGTATGGTAGGTACTGTATGGTAGGTATCAGTATGGTAGGTATCAGTATGGTAGGTACTGTATGGTAGGTACTGTATGGTAGGTATCAGTATGGTAGGTATCTGTATGGTAGGTACTGTATGGTAGGTACTGTATGGTAGGTACTGTATGGTAGGTATCAGTATGGTAGGTATCAGTATGGTAGGTACTGTATGGTAGGTATCAGTATGGTAGGTATCAGTATGGTAGGTACTGTATGGTAGGTATCAGTATGGTAGGTACTGTATGGTAGGTACTGTATGGTAGGTACTGTATGGTAGGTCCTGTATGGTTGGTACTGTATGGTAGGTATCAGTATGGTCGTTATCAGTATGGTAGGTACTGTATGGTAGGTATCAGTATGGTAGGTATCAGTATGGTAGGTACTGTATGGTAGGTACTGTATGGTAGGTACTGTATGGTAGGTATCAGTATGGTAGGTACTGTATGGTAGGTATCAGTATGGTAGGTATCAGTATGGTAGGTATCAGTATGGTAGGTATCAGTATGGTAGGTATCAGTATGGTAGGTATCTGTATGGTTGGTACTGTATGGTTGGTACTGTATGGTAGGTACTGTATGGTAGGTATCAGTATGGTAGGTATCAGTATGGTAGGTATCAGTATGGTAGGTACTGTATGGTTGGTATCTGTATGGTTGGTATCTGTATGGTAGGTATCAGTATGGTAGGTACTGTATGGTAGGTACTGTATGGTAGGTACTGTATGGTAGGTATCAGTATGGTAGGTATCAGTATGGTAGGTACTGTATGGTAGGTACTGTATGGTAGGTACTGTATGGTAGGTATCAGTATGGTAGGTATCAGTATGGTAGGTACTGTATGGTAGGTATCAGTATGGTAGGTATCAGTATGGTAGGTACTGTATGGTAGGTACTGTATGGTAGGTACTGTATGGTAGGTCCTGTATGGTTGGTACTGTATGGTAGGTATCAGTATGGTAGGTATCAGTATGGTAGGTACTGTATGGTAGGTATCAGTATGGTAGGTACTGTATGGTAGGTATCAGTATGGTAGGTACTGTATGGTAGGTATCAGTATGGTAGGTATCAGTATGGTAGGTACTGTATGGTAGGTATCAGTATGGTAGGTATCAGTATGGTAGGTACTGTATGGTAGGTATCAGTATGGTAGGTACTGTATGGTTGGTACTGTATTGTAGGTATCTGTATGGTAGGTATCAGTATGGTAGGTACTGTATGGTAGGTACTGTATGGTAGGTACTGTATGGTAGGTATCTGTATGGTAGGTATCAGTATGGTAGGTATCAGTATGGTAGGTACTGTATGGTAGGTATCAGTATGGTAGGTACTGTATGGTAGGTATCAGTATGGTAGGTATCAGTATGGTAGGTATCAGTATGGTAGGTATCAGTATGGTAGGTACTGTATGGTAGGTACTGTATGGTAGGTACTGTATGGTAGGTACTGTATGGTAGGTATCAGTATGGTAGGTACTGTATGGTAGGTACTGTATGGTAGGTATCAGTATGGTAGGTACTGTATGGTAGGTACTGTATGGTAGGTACTGTATGGTAGGTATCAGTATGGTAGGTACTGTATGGTAGGTACTATATGGTAGGTATCAGTATGGTAGGTACTGTATGGTAGGTATCAGTATGGTAGGTACTGTATGGTAGGTATCAGTATGGTAGGTACTGTATGGTAGGTACTGTATGGTAGGTACTGTATGGTAGGTATCAGTATGGTAGGTACTGTATGGTAGGTACTGTATGGTAGGTGTCAGTATGGTAGGTACTGTATGGTTGGTACTGTATGGTAGGTATCAGTATGGTAGATACTGTATGGTAGGTATCTGTATGGTAGGTATCAGTATGGTAGGTATCAGTATGGTAGGTACTGTATGGTAGGTATCAGTATGGTAGGTACTGTATGGTAAATATCAGTATGGTAGATACTGTATGGTAGGTATCTGTATGGTAGGTATCAGTATGGTAGGTATCAGTATGGTAGGTACTGTATGGTAGGTATCAGTATGGTAGGTACTGTATGGTAGGTATCAGTATGGTAGGTATCAGTATGGTAGGTACTGTATGGTAGGTACTGTATGGTAGGTATCTGTATGGTAGGTATCTGTATGGTAGGTACTGTATGGTTGGTACTGTATGGTAGGTACTGTATGGTAGGTATCAGTATGGTAGGTATCAGTATGGTAGGTACTGTATGGTAGGTACTGTATGGTAGGTACTGTATGGTAGGTATCAGTATGGTAGGTACTGTATGGTAGGTATCAGTATGGTAGATACTGTATGGTAGGTATCAGTATGGTAGATACTGTATGGTAGGTATCTGTATGGTAGGTATCAGTATGGTAGGTATCAGTATGGTAGGTACTGTATGGTAGGTATCAGTATGGTAGGTACTGTATGGTAGGTATCAGTATGGTAGGTATCAGTATGGTAGGTACTGTATGGTAGGTACTGTATGGTAGGTATCTGTATGGTAGGTACTGTATGGTTGGTACTGTATGGTAGGTACTGTATGGTAGGTAGGTACTGTATGGTAGGTAGGTACTGTATGGTAGGTACTGTATGGTAGGTATCAGTATGGTAGGTATCAGTATGGTAGGTACTGTATGGTAGGTACTGTATGGTAGGTATCTGTATGGTAGGTATCTGTATGGTAGGTACTGTATGGTTGGTACTGTATGGTAGGTACTGTATGGTAGGTATCTGTATGGTAGGTACTGTATGGTAGGTACTGTATGGTAGGTATCTGTATGGTAGGTACTGTATGGTAGGTACTGTATGGTAGGTATCAGTATGGTAGGTACTGTATGGTAGGTATCAGTATGGTAGGTATCAGTATGGTAGGTACTGTATGGTAGGTATCAGTATGGTAGGTACTGTATGGTAGGTATCAGTATGGTAGGTACTGTACGGTAGGTATCAGTATGGTATTAGTAAGGTATGGTTCCTCTATCCAGTGTTGATCCGTGTTTGTTTCCTGTTTCCTGTCTCACAGGAAGTCAGGTGTAACAGACCACTACGCTCTAGACGATAGCCACGCCCTTCACCTGGCTCGCAAGGCCGTCCGCAACCTCAACTACACCAAGAACATACAGGTGGGTTATAACCTCAATATACAGGTGGGTTATAACCTCAATATACAGGTGGGTTATAACCTCAATAACCTCAATATACAGGTGGGTTATAACCTCAATATACAGGGGGGTTATAACCTCAACATACAGGTGGGTTATAACCTCAATATACAGGGGGGTTATAACCTCAATATACAGGTGGTTATAACCTCAACATACAGGGGGGTTATAACCTCAACTAGACCAAGAACGTACAGGTCCCCTTGCTGCTCCGTAGGTAAGTACCATGGTCTCGTAGTGGATGTGAGTTTCGACTGGAAGCCAGTGGAGTGTGCGGAGGAACAGGGTGACATGGGAGAACTTAGGAAGGTTGAAAACCAGGCAGGCTGCAGCGTTCTGGATAAGTTGCAGGGGTTTCAAGGCACAAGTGGGGAGCCCAGCCAACAGCGAGTTGAGATAATTAGGTGGGTGCTTACATTTGTCCTATTTCACACATGTACCAGTGTGAATTGGAAATGTGTTTCTTGCATATCCCCCTGAGACCCTCGGAGAGTGGGGTCACGGCCAGGGATCAGACATTATTGACGGCAACCCTGGAGCAATTAGGGTTAATTGCCTTGCTCAAGGGCACAGACAGATTTTTCACTTAGTCAGCTCTGGGATTTGAACCAGCGACCTTTCAGTTACTGGCCCAACGCTCCTAACCGCTAGGCTAACTGCTGCCCTGCAGTAGTCCAGACGGGAGATGACAAGTGCCTGGACTAGGACCTGCGCCACTTCCTGTGTGAGGTAGGGTCGTACTCTACGGATGTTGTAGAGCATCAACCTGCAGGAGCGAGTCACTGCTTTGATGTTTGCAGAGAACGACAGGGTGTTGTCCAGGGTGACGCCAAGGTTCCTTGCACTCTGAGAGAGGGACACTGTGGATTTGTCAACTGTGATGGAGAGGCCTTGGAGCGGGCAGGACATCCTGGGAGGAAGAGCAGCCCCATCTTGTTGATCTTGAGGTGGTGGGCCGACATCCAAGCTGAGATATCTGCCAGGCACACAGAGATGTGTGTCGCCACCTGGGTATCAGAAGGGGGGGAAGGAGAAAAGTGCCTCCGTGACACAGAGAAGAGCAGTCTCGGTTGAGTGACCCGTCTTGAAGCCTGACTGGTTAGGTTCAAGAAGATGGTTCTGAGAGAGGGATAACAAGAGAGTTGATCAGAGACGGCACGCTCAAGTGTTTTAGAAAGAAAAGAAAGAAGGTTTTTGACGTCAGAAGAGGTGCGTGTTGGTTTCGTGTGTAGCTAATGTTTGTTCGATGTTTTCAGAAAAACAATGTGAAACAAAAAGAGACTTGGCGTAACTACATAAGTCATTGAAACATGTTCTGCATAGTTTCTTCTTGTTGCCCCCCCCCCCCCCTCTCCTCTCCTGCCCCTATATTAACATGGCGTTATTGACCCGGGGTGTTGCCAGGTGACCACCGAGCCCCCCGAGGATCCTCTCTACCCAGCTGAGGAGCTGTATGGCATCGTAGGAGCCAACCTCAAACGCAACTTTGATGTCAGAGAGGTACTTCCCCCATGTTTATTAATGTACTTATTATGGGGGTCTGAAGGAGCTAAAAAACCCTATTGTACTGGTTCATATTTATTATGGGGGTCCGTGTTGACTGTTATGTTGTGTTATAATATATCTAATATGTTCTACTGTGTGATTGCCAGGTGATAGCCAGGATTGTCGATGGCAGCAGGTTTGATGAGTTCAAAGCCTTCTACGGAGATACAGTGGTCACAGGTGAGCACTAGGCTGGTCACTATCAGTTTATACTACCTGGGATTTAGGCTGGTCACTATCGGTTTATACCACCTGGGGTTTAGGCTGGTCACTATCGGTTTATACTACCTGGGGTTTAGGCTGGTCACTATCGGTTTATACTACCTGGGGTTTAGGCTGGTCACTCGGTTTATACTACCTGGGGTTTAGGCTGGTCACTATCGGTTTATACTACCTGGGGTTTAGGCTGGTCACTATCGGTTTATACTACCTGGGGTTTAGGCTGGTCACTATCGGTTTATACTACCTGGGGTTTAGGCTGGTCACTATCGGTTTATACTACCTGGGGTTTAGGCTGGTCACTATCGGTTTATACCACCTGGGGTTTAGGCTGGTCACTATCGGTTTATACTACCTGGGGTTTAGGCTGGTCACTATCGGTTTATACTACCTGGGGTTTAGGCTGGTCACTATCGGTTTATACTACCTGGGATTTAGGCTGGTCACTATCGGTTTATACTACCTGGGATTTAGGCTGGTCACTATCGGTTTATACCACCTGGGGTTTAGGCTGGTCACTATCGGTTTATACTACCTGGGGTTTAGGCTGGTCACTATCGGTTTATACTACCTGGGGTTTAGGCTGGTCACTATCGGTTTATACTACCTGGGGTTTAGGCTGGTCACTATCGGTTTATACTACCTGGGATTTAGGCTGGTCACTATCGGTTTATACTACCTGGGGTTTAGGCTGGTCACTATCGGTTTATACTACCTGGGATTTAGGCTGGTCACTATCGGTTTATACCACCTGGGGTTTAGGCTGGTCACTATCGGTTTATACTACCTGGGGTTTAGGCTGGTCACTATCGGTTTATACTACCTGGGGTTTAGGCTGGTCACTATCGGTTTATACTACCTGGGGTTTAGGCTGGTCACTATCGGTTTATACTACCTGGGGTTTAGGCTGGTCACTATCGGTTTATACTACCTGGGGTTTAGGCTGGTCACTATCGGTTTATACTACCTGGGGTTTAGGCTGGTCACTATCGGTTTATACTACCTGGGGTTTAGGCTGGTCACTATCGGTTTATACCACCTGGGGTTTAGGCTGGTCACTATCGGTTTATACTACCTGGGGTTTAGGCTGGTCACTATCGGTTTATACTACCTGGGGTTTAGGCTGGTCACTATCGGTTTATACTACCTGGGGTTTAGGCTGGTCACTATCGGTTTATACTACCTGGGATTTAGGCTGGTCACTATCGGTTTATACCACCTGGGGTTTAGGCTGGTCACTATCGGTTTATACTACCTGGGGTTTAGGCTGGTCACTATCGGTTTATACTACCTGGGGTTTAGGCTGGTCACTATCGGTTTATACTACCTGGGATTTAGGCTGGTCACTATCGGTTTATACCACCTGGGGTTTAGGCTGGTCACTATCGGTTTATACTACCTGGGATTTAGGCTGGTCACTATCGGTTTATACTACCTGGGATTTAGGCTGGTCACTATCGGTTTATACCACCTGGGGTTTAGGCTGGTCACTATCGGTTTATACTACCTGGGGTTTAGGCTGGTCACTATCGGTTTATACTACCTGGGATTTAGGCTGGTCACTATCGGTTTATACCACCTGGGGTTTAGGCTGGTCACTATCGGTTTATACTACCTGGGGTTTAGGCTGGTCACTATCGGTTTATACCACCTGGGGTTTAGGCTGGTCACTATCGGTTTATACTACCTGGGGTTGGTACACACCGTGGTCAAAATACACTGGTATGAAAAAATACCCTAAAATACGAAAAAATAGGCTTCTAGTTGGCACATTGTGGTTTTTGACTCAACCTTCTAAAGTTGGAGCTGAGCCAATCAGAGAGAGGACTTGGGCGAGGAGAAAAAACACTCTAGCTCTCTGCCCCCCCCCCCCCCCCCCCCATCGTCGTAGTTACTATTTTCCTCCCTCAAGCAGCTCTCCACTTCCTCCGTTGATACCACTGATATGTGAGGAAAAGGTGTTGGATGTGTTAGTGAAGCACATAACCACTATTATGTCGTAGTTGGCTCCTTAGCTAAGGCGTCATTACGACGAAGGTAGTTAGCTACGGCGTTTAGTGAACTAAGCGAGAACACTTACAGCGCATAGCCTACAGTAAGCTAAACTACTACATTGCGTCCAGTAATTTAATAATTCAGAATTCTTTCCCCCGATAACATTAAGAAAAAGCCAGTTTACATTTTCACTAGACTGTCCTCACATAAAGACACCTATTAATTAGAAAAATCATTACCCCTAAATTTAACCTAGAAAAATGTGAGTTTCATTGAGACCATCTCCATTTCATTTAAGATCAAACACAAGGCTACTGTGTCGGCTACATTGTTTGATATAATTTAAAACTCTAGGTTTCAGGAAATGGCGGTTACAGGTTTTTTTTAAATGCAAAATGCTCCAACTTCCTGAAGATGGAGTTAACTGACCCCTTCCGGACCTAAGTGAAGTGGAAACGTCTAGGAACGACAGCGGCTCAGCCGTGAAGTGGTAGGCCACACAAGCTCACAGAACGGGACCGCCGAGTACTGAAGCGAGTTGCACGTAATAATCGTCTGTCCTCAGTTGCAACACTCACTACCGAGTTCCAAACTGCCTCTGGAAGCAACGTCAGCACAAGAACTGTTCATCGGGAGCTTCATGAAATGGGTTTTTTGGTCATGTAGTGTATATCTGCAGTACATCCAGTATGTAGATATAACCCTGCGTGTCTTGAGAGATGGTGCTTTGTGTCGTAGAAGTACAGGTGTGATTAGATTCCATCCCATGTCTGTTCACAGGGTTCTCCAGGATATTTGGTTACCCTGTTGGAATCATTGGTAACAACGGAGTCCTGTTCTCAGAGTCTGCTAAGAAAGTACGTTTATGCAGTTGAGGACTGTTACCTTATTTCAAGTTGATCTAACAGAGAAGTATGATCTTTTAGTTCACATTAAAATAACCACTATGTACATAATGTCTTGTCCATTACTGTGTTCCAGGCAACTCATTTCATAGAGTTATGCTGTCAAAGGAACATTCCCCTTATCTTTCTACAAAACATCACGGGTAAGTACAGAAGAGATTGATTCCTTCAAGACATGGCTGGCAGGGTGTATGAAGTTAAATGTTTCATCTTTTTGTTTTGTGCTCTGTCCCCCTCTCTCCCTCTCTGTCCTCCTCCCTCTCTGTCCCTGTCCTCCTCCCTCTCTGTCCCGGTCTTCCTCCTTCTCTGTCTCTGTCCTCCTCCCTCTCTGTCCCGGTCCTCCTCCCTCTCTGTCTCTGTCCTCCTCCCTCTCTGTCCCGGTCCTCCTCCCTCTCTGTCTTTGTCCTCCTCCCTCTCTGTCCTCCTCCCTCTCTGTCCTCCTCCTTCTCTGTCCCGTTCCTCCTCCCTCTCTGTCTCTGTCCTCCTCCCTCTCTGTCCCGGTCCTCCTCCCTCTCTGTCCTGGTCCTCCTCCCTCTCTGTCCCGGTCCTCCTCCCTCTCTGTCTCTGCAGGCTTCATGGTGGGCAGGGAGTATGAGGCAGGTGGCATCGCCAAGGATGGGGCTAAGATGGTCACGGCGGTTGCGTGTGCCAACGTGCCCAAGATCACGGTGATCATCGGCGGCTCGTATGGAGCGGGCAACTACGGCATGTGTGGCAGAGCATACAGGTATACCCTGCACACTACACCAACCTACAACACAGGCCCTGATGACATGGCCTGTCAAGCCTACAGCTATACCCTGTATAAGGGTTCCCCAACAGGCGGGTGGTTTTATTTGGCCCCTTAAGTACTGAGCAAAAAATAAAAATAATTTACTTTTTCATTGTTGGACATAAAAGACTGTAGAATCAGCAGGAAATCAGCTCCAAGGGATTTTAATTTAAGACATCTGTTCCCAAGTATTCCCCCTCATAATAGAGACACATGGTCGTATGGAAATGTAAGTAAGGTTTGTAATTATTTTGTTTTAGTCTAACATTATATCTCTTGCGGTCAATTTGAAGTCTACAAATTATTTGTAATTATTTTCCGGGCCCCCCAACCATCCACTCAAGAAAGAATCTAGTTGATGATCCCTGCCCTTTCTGGACAGAACTAGGATTAGGCCCTTCATTCCTGGTGTCTAGAGGGACCCTTGGTTTCTCATGGACAGTAAACAAGATGTCTCCTCCCCTCCTCCAGCCCCCGGTTTCTGTACATGTGGCCCAACTCCCGTATCTCTGTGATGGGAGGAGAGCAGGCTGCCACTGTGCTAGCCACCATCACTAAAGACCAGCGGGCCAGAGAGGGCAAAGAGGTGAGCATTACTCCACCACACGTCAGTGAGCCAACCTCTCCTGGGACCCCCCAGAGCTAGCACACCTGATTAGGGCTGGCACAATTACAGTGTATGGATGAAGACCGTCATGAAATAAAATAACCGTCATAACCGTTTATGTGTGCGGAACGAACAGCTGACTCAAGATGGGACGGCCAGGTATTCAGATGGGACGGCCAGGTATTCAGATGGGACGGCCAGGTATTCAGATGGGACGGCCAGGTATTCAGATGGGACGGCCAGGTATTCATGCGGTTGAGTCCATTTCTGCAATAACATGGACTCTTTACAACGTGATGAAACTTTGTTGCTCCTTGCTGAAACAGACCAAGGTTTTCTAGAAAACCGGTCTTCGGTTGCCTAGGCAACGTCCCCATCTCTGCAGCAGTAACACACATAGAAATGAAATAAATAGAAAATCAATTATTATTCTTTTTTTTTTTTTTGCTATTCTAACGTTGACCAATAAGTCATCCAAAAATTCCGAAACCGTCACAGCACTAAAACTGATCCACCTTTTCAACTAATCATGAAGCGCCTTGACTACATTAATCAGGTGAGATGGTTCAGGGCTGCAACAACATTGTGAAACGCCTGGCGTCCCCAAGGGGGGAGGTTTGAAAAAAGGCTGATCTGAGCTGTTGCAGGACTAATATAACCACTGTTCCATGTTCAGTTCACAGCAGAGCAGGAGGCTGCCATGAAGGAGCCCATCGTCAAACGGTTTGAAGAGGAAGGAAGCCCATACTTCTCCAGCGCTCGGTGAGATATCAGCATCACCCAGTCTATGATGCATAGTTCATCAGGGACTCTATGATGGCATTAAACATCCATTATTAAAGTGCTTATAATGAATTATTGAAGAGTTTTCTCCTTCTGTTTTAACTTCCATGTTGTTCTGCCCGTCTGCATAGGCTGTGGGATGACGGTATCATTGACCCGGCTGACACCCGTCTGGTTCTGGGAATGAGTCTCAGTGCTACGCTCAATGCCCCGACACAGAGGACACGTTTCGGAGTGTTCAGGATGTGAACATCCACAGGGCCACTAGAGGCCAGACTCTGGACCAGCCAGTCTGAACATCCACAGGGCCACTAGAGGCCAGACTCTGGACCAGCCAGTCTGAACATCCACAGGGCCACTAGAGGCCAGACTCTGGACCAGCCAGTCTGTTCTGTAGTGTCTACTGTAGGGTCTACTGTAGGGTCCAGTCTGTAGTGTAGGGTCTAGAAGGACTGTATCCTGTAAAGAACAAAAGTGTGGCTACGTCCAAATGCTCCCTATCCCCAATAGGGCCCTGATCTAAAGTGGTGCACTATATAGGGAATAGGGTGCCATTCTCTGGTCTAAAGTAGTGCACTATACAGGAAACCATTTGGGACAATCCTGTATTTTGTAGAAACATTATATTGCACAACCCCAGGCAGCGTTGTCAGTAGTGTTCTGGTGACTGAATATTACATGAGATTTTTGTTCTGGTTAAGATATTAAACTGTCAGCTTTGTTCAACTGTATCTGTATTCTGTAAGGGGGACATTCACACATAACTCTTGACTTTAACATTTTTTTTTTAGCATAAATCATTAAATCATTATCAATAGGAGACTGTTTAAAGTCTTGAGATAAGCAAGCAAACCTCAAGTCAGAATAATAAGTGTCCTCCTGATCCCACTCAGCGTCTGCTCCTGGTATCGTCAAACATCATGACTCGTATCACACCGCCGCTGGGATCTGGGGGTCTCTTTCTAACTAACTCTACTCTGGGGTTCTCTTTCTAACTAACTCTACTCTGGGGTTCTCTTTCTAACTAACTCTACACTGTGTGTTGCTTCTGTTTTCCCCAGATTTGGATTAACTTTCTGGTGTTCACCAATTAAATGAACTGACCACACATAGCAACCTGTGTTTTTGTTTCATCATGTTTTTACAGCAACGTGGTTTATCCCGTACCCTCCCCAAATGAATAGCTTCTAGTTGTTGAGGTTTTAAAACACTTGGTAACGACATGATTTGCAACAGCCTGTACTGATGCTGGCAAATGTTTGGTAAATCTCTTCATTTTTATTTGATTGGAACGGACAGTGAAATATTAAATGATCAATGGATATTTATTGAAAATGGTACTGTAGAATTTCAACGTGTCACAAGGACTTCCCAGTTAGCATTGCACAATCGGGTGGTCGCTCTAACTTTGACCACCTCAATCTCCTTCACCCTAACAGGGCACTCCGGGAACTCAGGATCATGATCTCCACCACAATCGCAACACCGTCGTCCTTCTACGCACCGTTCTTCAGTATCTTCAGTCCGTCTGCACACACTTGAAACATGACCAAATCCTTTACAATTCTTACACTGCAATGGCTTGGGGACGAAAGCTCTTGCAGCGTATGTTACATATCCAAGCTTCACATGCGAAGGTATTTGCTCTTTATCAAAAAACAACAGGACCGACTTTATTCTTTTTCTCCATTGACCCAGCGGGTCAGATGCCGGGCACCAACCACACCAGGAATTATCTTCAGGTATTCAACCTGAACATCCGTCGTCACCCCTGAGATGACTTCTTTGACGGGTGCTCTACTCCGAAGTTCGAAGCACGATACTTCTGTTGTCCGGATTCTTTTGAGGCCCACTGCAATCTTCCTCTGCTCTTCAGAAATCCAAGCGCATACTTCACAATTTGACACCTCAAACGGGTTTCCCACATATGCGTCCTTACTCAACAAACGCATCCCAACAAGAAGTGATTCATTATCATTCATACACGTATCCTCCACTCCAATTTGACATAATTTTCCTGTTTGTTCCAGTTTCCGATACTGCTGTTGTCCATTCAGAACAATCGTCTTCACCAAATGTACTCGACGCGCTGCTTAATTCGAACTCTGCATTCACTTCCGCCATCTTCCATTCTCTTCTTCTAAGTTTATTGGCAGACTACATACCCCCAAAATCATACCACTTAACCAAAAAATAAAACATAAACACGAACCAAATTCACACCACTACCCTGAATTTCTAACAAAAACTGTACTATTCAGATCCCTACACAGGATCAGGATCCTGGAGGGGGGGGAACCTCTTCATTCAGTGCTCCCTGTAACATTTTGGCTGTAAAGTCCTGGAGATCCAGAAATCTATTTGCCGCCTTCACAATGATGTCTAGTGTCATAGATTTTTTTTAAATTAGTTTGACAAGTGCAATTTATCACTTGCGCTATAAACGTCCACCTTCTTCACTATTAGTATGTCAGGATCCTTCTCCTGAATGGCATTCACTGCAGACTGTGGGACATCCACTACCTCCTCTCGACTCACTCCCTCAGCTACTTTCTTCCCTGCGTGTTTCTCCCATTAGAGGTTTGAAAACTCGATGGAGGATGGTTTCCACCAACGTTAGTTACCACAGCCACAAAGTCGAAATTGGCTATATCGAAGAAAGTATAGAAAAAAAGATAGCTTTTGGGTCTTAATTTAAGGTTATGAGGGTGTTTAAGCTTAGGGTTAGGTTTAAAATCAAATTTTAATAAGACAAAATGTAGAAATAGGCGAGATTTATGACTTTATGGCTGTGGTAACTAGTGACGAGCATGGCGGATGGTAGCTACGAAGAACTTCGTGTTGAGGCTTTTCCGCGTCTTCTGTGGGGTTGAAGAGGTGCCGCCATCTACTGGCCGTTGTGATCAACACTTTTCTTCAAGTGGGTGAAATCGTTCTCCGTTGCAATGGTAAAATGTAGGCTATTTTGGGGCATAAACAATATATCATAAATCTACTTAAACTTTACATAATTAGATGTTGGCCTATCACTTTTTGTGTCATCGGCAACCACGTGTGGTTGTATTGTTTTTAAATTGGCAAATAAATTAAACCACATTAAAATCACAACAAATGTAAGGTATTTATAGAAACAACAAGAACAGCTTGCAGCCTCCGGCTGGCCTCGGGTATCTAGCTGTCCTCTGAGCGGGGCCTCGGGTATCTAGCTGTCCTCTGAGCGGGGCCTCGGGTATCTAGCTGTCCTCTGAGCGGGGCCTCGGGTATCTAGCTGTCCTCTGAGCGGAGGCTGAACATCATGTCTTGACGTAGCGCCGGTAGAAAACAGCAGCGGGACATTCTCTGCTATCTGGAAGTGACGTTTTCCGGTTTCCACTAGATTGCACAGCCACAAAGTCAGAATGGGCTATATCGTAACAATTAATGAAAACAAAAATGAGCTATTTTGTCTTAATTTAAGTTTTGCAGTGTGGTTAGGTATAAAATCAGAATTTAATAAGATACATTTTTATAAAGAAATGGGGTTTATGACAATGTGGCTGTGGTAGCTAGTGACCTGGTCCAGGGCAAAGGGAGTTGTTGAAACGTTTTTTTGCAACGGAGAACAAATTCGTATTGGACAACTTCAGCTAGTTTGGACTCTGGACTCTGTTTAAAAAGTGATCTGGTTTCGTGTTTACCGAACACGCACAAGGGTCCGTTCTTATACAGAACGAGTACATAGAAATGTAACTGTTGTTCTGCAATAGTCTACTGTACTATTTCTTGTTAGTCGACAGCCGAATGGAGGTTCCCGAAGAAGTCCTGGCGCACATATTCTCCTACCTATCGGTAAAGGAACGGGACAGCGCGTGTACAGTATGTAAGAGGTGGTCGCAGTCAATGAGCCACCCGCGAGTTTGGCGATACACTGAAATAAGGTGAGAGATTCAATCAGAGTTGTACCATACCGGTTGTTACATACTGGAAGATCATGGCAGTGATCGCGTTCCCCTGCTCAGACGTTGCATTAGCCTGTAAGCACGCCAAATACACGCCAATGCCAAATGGTTTCTAATTATGTAAAGTTTAAGTAGATTTATGATATATTGGTTATGCCCCAAAATAGCCTACATTTTACCATTGCAAATCAAGTTCACGTTGATTCACTGAGGCAAAAAGGAGGGTTTAATTCAATATGAACAGTAGTCTAATGTTATAGAAGGGAGGGTCAGAACAGTAGTCTAATGTTATAGAAGGGAGGGTCAGAACAGTAGTCTAATGTTATAGAAGGGAGGGTCAGAACAGTAGTCTAATGTTATAGAAGGGGGGGTCAGAACAGTAGTCTAATGTTATAGAAGGGGGGGTCAGAACAGTAGTCTGTTATAGAAGGGAGGGTCAGAACAGTAGTCTAATGTTATAGATGGGAGGGTCAGAACAGTAGTCTAATGTTATAGAAGGGAGGGTCAGAACAGTAGTCTAATGTTATAGAAGGGAGGGTCAGAACAGTAGTCTAATGATTGGGAAAGATTTGGTGAAGTGGTAACATTTTGTTTGGGAAAGATTTGAGTATACATAATACCTGCCAATTGAAAGAGGATGATAGCAGTGCCGGCTATGTTATCTGTGATATTGTGAGCCGCTATACAAATTCGACAGTCACAAGATGGGGACTTCAAAATGACATGTCAAGGAAACTGTACTTTTCAGATGGGTTAAGTGGAAAAGGAGCCTAACTGAAATCTCACAAGTAGCAATGAGCAATCGTGAGGCCGGCTTCCCTCCAGAGTGGTCGGCTTCCCTCCAGAGTGGTCGGCTTCCCTCCAGAGTGGTCGGCGCCGTGCAACAGCTTTTTTGCCATTCGTCACATCTGGAGGAAACCTGGCACCATCCCTACTGTGAAGCATGGTGGTGGCAGCATCATGCTGTGGGGATGTTTTTCAGTGGCAGGGACTGGGAGACTAGTCAGGATCGAGGGAAAGATGAACGGAGCAAAGTACAGAGAGATCCTTGATGAAAACCTTCTCTAGAGCACTCAGGACCTCAGACTGGGGCGAAGATTCACCTTCCAACAGGACATCGACCCTAAGCACACAGCCAAGACAACGCAGGAGTGGCTTCGGGACAAGTCTCTGAATGTCCTTGAGTGGCCCAGCCAGAGCCCGGACTTGAACCTGATCGAACATCTATGGAGAGACCTGAAAATAGCTGTGCAGCGACGCAGAGAAGAATGGGAGAAACTCCCCAAATACAGGTGTGCCAAGCTTGTAGAGTCATACTCAAGAAGACTTGAGGCTGTAATCGCTGCCAAAGGTGCTTCAACAAAGTACTGCGTAAAGGATCTGAATACTTATGTAAATGTCATATTTCATTTAATAATTTTGCTAAAATGTCTAAAACCTGTTTTTGCTTTGTCTTTATGGGGTATTTTGAGTAGATTGATGAGAAAAACCCCCAATTATATCTATCTATTTTAGAATAAGGCTGTAACGTAACAAAATGTGGAAAAAGTCAAGGGGTCTGAATACTTTCTGAATGCACTGTACAACCTACAGGATGTGCCAACAGTCTCTTAATGGTAGGTTTATTTGAACAGTGAGAGACAGAATAACAACAACAAAATCCAGAAAAATGCATGTCAAAAATGTTAGAAATTGATTTGCATTTTAATGAGGGAAATAAGTATTTGACCCCTCTGCAAAACATTACATTTACATTTACGTCATTTAGCAGACGCTCTTATCCAGAGCGACTTACAGTAGCAATTAGGGTTAAGTGCCTTGCTTAAGGGCACATCGACAGATTTTTCACCTAGTCGGCTCGGGGATTAGAACCAGCGACCTTTCGGTTACTGGCACAACGCTCTTACCCACTAAGCTACCTGCCGCTAGGACTGATAGGAATATCGACTGAATAATCTGCTTTCTACTATTTAGCGAGAGGCAGGACCTGTTTCTATAGAAGATGCCCATTTTTATTCTCAGCTTCTTAACTAACTCATCAATATTTTACATTTTAGTCATTTAGCAGACGCTCTTATCCAGAGCGACTTACAGTGAGGGGAAAAAAGTATTTGAGCCCCTGCTGATTTTGTACGTTTGCCCACTGACAAAGACATGATCAGTCTATAATTTTAATGGTAGGTTTATTTAAACAGTGAGAGACAGAATAACAACAACAAAAATCCAGAAAAACGCATTTCAAAAATGTTATAAATTGATTTGCATTTTAATGAGGGAAATAAGTATTTGACCCCTCTGCAAAACATGACTTAGTACTTGGTGGCAAAACCCTTGTTGGCAATCACAGAGGTCAGACGTTTCTTGTAGTTGGCCACCAGGTTTGCACACATCTCAGGAGGGATTTTGTTCCACTCCTCTTTGCAGATCTTCTCCAAGTCATTAAGGTTTCGAGGCTGACGTTTGGCAACTCGAACCTTCAGCTCCCTACATAGATGGGATTTCTATGGGATTAAGGTCTGGACACTGGCTAGGCCACTCCAGGACCTTAATGTGCTTCTTCTTGAGCCACTCCTTTGTTGCCTTGGCCGTGTGTTTTGGGTCATTGTCATGCTGGAATACCCATCCACTACCCATTTTCAATGCCCTGGCTGAGGGAAGGAGGTTCTCACCCAAGATTTGACGGTACATGGCCCCGTCCATCGTCCCTTTGATGCGGTGAAGTTGTCCTGTCCCCTTAGCAGAAATACACCCCCAAAGCATAATGTTTCCACCTCCATGTTTGACGGTGGGGATGGTGTTCTTGGGGTCATAGGCAGCATTCCTCCTCCTCCAAACACGGTGAGTTGAGTTGATGCCAAAGAGCTCGATTTTGGTCTCATCTGACCACAACACTTTCACCCAGTTCTCGTCTGAATCATTCAGATGTTCATTGGCAAACTTCAGACGGCCCTGTATATGTGCTTTCTTGAGCAGGGGGACCTTGCGGGCGCTGCAGGATTTCAGTCCTTCACGGCGTAGTGTGTTCCCAATTGTTTTCTTGGTGACTATGGTCCCAGCTGCCTTGAGATCATTGACAAGATCCTCCCGTGTAGTTCTGGGCTGATTCCTCACTGTTCTCATGATCAATGCAACTCCACGAGGTGAGATCTTGCATGGAGCCCCAGGCCGAGGGAGATTGACAGTTCTTTTGTGTTTCTTCCATTTGCGAATAATCGCACCAACTGTTGTCACCTTCTCACCAAGCTGCTTGGCGATGGTCTTGTAGCCCATTCCAGCCTTGTGTAGGTCTACAATCTTGTCCCTGACATCCTTGGAGAACTCTTTGGTCTTGGCCATGGTGGAGAGTTTGGAATCTGATTGATTGATTGCTTCTGTGGACAGGTGTCTTTTATACAGGTAACAAGCTGAGATTAGCAGCACTCCCTTTAAGAGTGTGCTCCTAATCTCAGCTCATTACCTGTATAAAATACATCTGGGAGCCAGACATTTTTCTGATTGAGAGGGGGTCAAATACTTATTTCCCTCATTAAAATGCAAATCAATTTATAACATTTTTGACATGCGTTTTTTTCTGGATTTGTTGTTGTTGTTATTCTGTCTCTCACTGTTCAAATAAACCTTCCATTACAATTATAGACCGATCATTTCTTTGTCAGTGGGCAAACTTACAAAATCAGCAGGGGATCAAATACTTTTTTCCCTCACTGTACATATCTGATCTTGTCAATATCAGATAAAAAATAAAAATAAACTTACTGTGAAGTAAAATCATAAGTCATTATCATAGCAGTACATTTGAGTTTATTAGGTACACCAGATACACCACCCTGTTCACGAAAATGGATCGCTCCTACAGACGTTGCCGTGGCTTGCTATATAAAGCAGGTAAAATGGATCGCTCCTACAGACGTTGCCGTGGCTTGCTATATAAAGCAGGCAGACAGGCATCGAGACATTCAGTTACTGTTCGATTGAAACGTTAGCATGGGCAAAACCAGTGACCCAAGCGACTTTGATCGGGGTCTGATCGTTGGTGC
This sequence comes from Coregonus lavaretus, assembly GCF_964263955.1. Lineage (NCBI taxonomy): Eukaryota > Metazoa > Chordata > Actinopteri > Salmoniformes > Salmonidae > Coregonus > Coregonus lavaretus. The sequence continues at coordinate 48,360,612 of NC_140004.1, forward strand.
CAGTCGCCGCCGGCTCCAGTATCTCAGAAACGACCGACTTTTCAGACACAACAGTTTCTAGGGTTTACCGAGACCCAGTGCCAGTACCCAGTGTCGTCCAGGGTAGGGGAGGGAATGGCCGGCAGGGATGTAGCTCAGTTGGTAGAGCATTGCATTTCCAACGCCAGGGTTGTGGGTTCGATTCCAGTATATATAAAAAATATAAATAAAATGTATGCACTCACTGTAAGTCGCTCTGGATAAGAGCGTCTGCTAAATGACAAAATAAATAAATAAATGGTGCAACAAACAAAAAACATCCAGTCAGCGCCAGTCCTGTGGGAGAAAACAGCTCGTTGATGAGAGAGATCGAAGGAAAATGGCAAGAATCATGCAAGCTAAGAGGCGGGCCACCAACAGGCAAAATGGCGTAGGACAACAGTGGTGTGCAGAACGGCATCTTGGAACACACAACTCGTCGGTCCTTGTCACGGATGGGCTGTTGCAGCAGACGACCACACCGGGTTCCACTCCTATCTGCCATCACCACCACTGGACAACTGAGGAGTGGAAAAACATCGCCTGGTCCGATGATTCCCGGTTCCTGTTGCGTCAGGCTGATGGCAGAGTCAGGATCTGGTGTAAGCAGCATCAGTCCATGGCCCTATCCTGTCTGGTGTCAACGGTACAGGCTGGTGGCGGTGGTGTAATGGTGTGGGGAATGTTATCCTGGCACACGTTAGGTCCCTTGATACCAATTGAGGAACGTTTCCATTCCCCTAAGAATTCAGGCTGTTCTGGAGGCAAAGGGGGGTCCGACCCGGTACTAGATGGGTGTACCTAATAAACTGGCCACTCAGTGTATGTCATACTTTTTAGGTTTCGACTTTACAGACATTTCATGATGTAGTTCTCAGACAGTTTACAAACTGATGTCATTTGGAAATTTTGTACGGAAAATATTTCTCGTTTTTAAAAAGAAATGTTTTATGTAGAGTTATTGCATTTTCTCCCGGTCTCTAAACGTCTTTGCTGCAGAGATGAAAGAGGAGAGAACTAGAATGAGGCTGGGTTTATTTAGTCTTCTAGTATAAACAGTATAATGACAGAAGAGAAGCTACATGTACAGAGCCTTCGGAAAGTAATTCAGACCCCTTGACTTTTTCCACATTTTGTTACGGTACAGCCTTATTCTAAAATTGATGAAATTGTTATTGTGCAAAGCTGTCATCAAGGCAAAGGGTGGCTATTTGAAGAATCTCAAATATAAAATATATTTTGATTTGTTTAACACTTTTTTGGTTACTACATGATTCCATATGTGTTATTTCATAGTTTTGATGTCTTCACTATTATTCTACAATGTAGAAAATAGTAAAAATAAAGAAAAACCCTTGAATGAGTAGGTGTGACTGTAAATAAGGTATTTCTGTTTTTTATTTTTAATATATTTACAAAAATGTCTAAAAACCTGTTTTCACTTTGTCATTATGTTATTATTGTGTGTAGATTGATGAGGACATGTTTTTATTTAATCCATTTTAGAATAAGTAAAGTAACAAAATGTGGAAAAAGTCAACGAGTCTGAATACACTGTAGTGCCTTGCAATAGTATTCATCCCCCTTGGCGTTTTTCCTATTTTGTTGCATTACAACCTGTAATTTAAATGAATTTTTATTTGGATTTCATGTAATGGACATACACAAAATAGTCCAAATTGGTGAAGTGAAATGAAGTTGTTTAAAAAAATTATAAAAAATAAATGACGGAAAAGTGGTGAGTGCATATGTATTCACCCCCTTTGCTATGAAGCCCCTAAATAAGATCTGGTGCAACCAATTACCTTCAGAAGTCACATAATTAGTTAAATAAAGTCCACCTGTGTCCAATCTAAGTGTCACATGATCTGTCACATGATCTCAGTGTATATACACCTGTTCTGAAAGGCCCCAGAGTCTGCAACACCACTAAGCAAGGGGCACCACCAAGCAAGCGGCACCATGAAGACCAAGGAGCTCTCCAAACTGGTCAGGGACAAAGTTGTGGAGAAGTACAGATCAGGGTTGGGTTATAAAAAAATATCTGAAACTTTGAACATCCCCACGGAGCACCATTAAATCCATGATTAAACAATGGAAAGAATATGGCACCACAACAAACCTGCCAAGAGAGGGCCGTCCACCAAAACTCACAGACCAGGCAAGGAGGGCATTAATCAGAGAGGCAACAAAGAGACCTAAGATAACCCTGAAGGAGCTGCAAAGCTCCACAGCGGAGATTGGAGTATCTGTCCATAGGACCACTTTAAGCCGTACACTCCACAGAGCTGGGCTTTACGGAAGAGTGGCCAGAAAAAAGCCATTGCTTAAAGAAAAAAATAAGCAAACACGTTTGGTGTTCGCCAAAAGGCATGTGGGAGACTCCCCAAACATATGGAAGAATGTACTCTGGTCAGATAAGACTAAAATTTAGCTTTTTGGCCATCAAGGAAAACACTATGTCTGAAACAAACCCAACACCTCTCATCACCCCGAGAACACCATCCCCAAAGTGAAGAATGGTGGTGGCAGCATCATGCTGTGGGGGTGTTTTTCAGCTGCAGGGACTGGGAAACTGGTCAGAATTGAAGGAATGATGGATGGCGCTAAATACAGGGAAATTCTTGAGGGAAACCTGTTTCAGTCTTCCAGAGATTTGAGACTGGGACGGAGGTTCACCTTCCAGCAGGACAATGACCCTAAGCATAATGTTAAAGCAACACTCTAATATTTTGAATCTTCAAAGTGGTAGGCATGTTGTGTAAATCAAATGATACAAAACCCCCAAAAATCCATTTTAATTCCAGGTTGTATGGCATCAAAATAGGAAAAATGCCAAGGGGGGTGAATACTTTCGCAAGCCACTGTAATTATAGACAAGTTGACTAACAAACAGCCTATTATATAAGCAGAAACATAGGCCTATCTAAAAAGGCCTGTCAAAAAAAAAGTGTACCGACATCCCTGACTGTACAGCGCATATTTGCGGGTTAGGGTAGGGTGTGAGCCTCAGATTTTCACTTGATCACATATAGTCGGGCAGTTGCGGATGGGTTATTAGCAGTTGTGGGCGGGTGCGGGTGAATACAGCTGACCCGCGCATCACTAGCATGCATCAACCAATTGTCATCTATTGACAGATTGCTGTAACATCATCTATTGACAGATTGCTGTAACATGTGATGTGATCAGCTGATACTGAAAATACCTGTCCAGGCGTTGTAAGATTCTGCATCAGCAACGTCTGGGCTGGGGAACTGCTTTTCCAGGGAACAGAAGCCGTCTGGAGTTTGACAGTTATTTTGACATACACACAACATGAGATCTCTATAATATCGATTGGGGAATGGATCAATCGCTATAATTTATCATTCAATAATAACTCTTAATAGTCCAACTGAATAAGATTTGAAACTTGAAAAATTTACCTGGACTAAAAGACCACGTTGCTTCATTAATTACACTAATACTGTACTGATGTTATTGTCTACCTTTGTGTTAAACCAGCTATTAGATTAGACTGCTCTCTGCTCTCTGCTCTCTGCTGTCTGCTCTCTGCTCTCTGCTGTCTGCTCTCTGCTCTCTGCTCTCTGATCTCTGATCTCTGATCTCTGCTCTCTGATCTCTGCTCTCTGCTCTCTGCTCTCTGCTCTCTGCTCTCTGCAGTCTGAATCTGATACAGTGCTGCAATAGATCCCTCTACTGTCTCTTTGCAGGGGTAACGCTCTTACCCAGAGCGACTTACATTTTCATTATTCTCTCTTCGTCTACAGGTGTGAGACCGGGGAACAGGAGGACCCTGCTCTGCAGCGTTTCTCCTCTCTCCTGCCATTGGTCCGTCACCTGAAGATCACCGTCAGTTCGCTGAGCGATCCAGCCAATCGCAGCGCAGCCCTGTCCGTCCTCCACCTGGCCACCAGCGGTCCCCTGCGGACCCTGTCCCTGTCCTGCTCTGGAGGCGTCCCTCTCTTCTACTCAGGTAAACAACAACCAGCTAGTGACCGCTACTACAATAACACTGGTCTTCAGGTAAACAACAACCAGCTAGTGACCGCTACTGCAATAACACTGGTCTTCAGGTAAACAACAACCAGCTAGTGACTGCTACTGCAATAACACTGGTCTTCAGGTAAACAACAACCAGCTAGTGACTGCTACTGCAATAACACTGGTCTTCAGGTAAACAACAACCAGCTAGTGACCGCTACTGCAATAACACTGGTCTTCAGGTAAACAACAACCAGCTAGTGACTGCTACTGCAATAACACTGGTCTTCAGGTAAACAACAACCAGCTAGTGACTGCTACTGCAATAACACTGGTCTTCAGGTAAACAACAACCAGCTAGTGACTGCTACTACAATAACACTGGTCTTCAGGTAAACAACAACCAGCTAGTGACCGCTACTGCAATAACACTGGTCTTCAGGTAAACAACAACCAGCTAGTGACTGCTACTGCAATAACACTGGTCTTCAGGTAAACAACAACCAGCTAGTGACTGCTACTGCAATAACACTGGTCTTCAGGTAAACAACAACCAGCTAGTGACTGCTACTGCAATAACACTGGTCTTCAGGTAAACAACAACCAGCTAGTGACTGCTACTGCAATAACACTGGTCTTCAGGTAAACAACAACCAGCTAGTGACTGCTACTGCAATAACACTGGTCTTCAGGTAAACAACAACCAGCTAGTGACTGCTACTGCAATAACACTGGTCTTCAGGTAAACAACAACCAGCTAGTGACTGCTACTGCAATAACACTGGTCTTCAGGTAAACAACAACCAGCTAGTGACCGCTACTGCAATAACACTGGTCTTCAGGTAAACAACAACCAGCTAGTGACTGCTACTGCAATAACACTGGTCTTCAGGTAAACAACAACCAGCTAGTGACTTCTACTGCAATAACACTGGTCTTCAGGTAAACAACAACCAGCTAGTGACCGCTACTACAATAACACTGGTCTTCAGGTAAACAACAACCAGCTAGTGACTGCTACTGCAATAACACTGGTCTTCAGGTAAACAACAACCAGCTAGTGACCGCTACTGCAATAACACTGGTCTTCAGGTAAACAACAACCAGCTAGTGACCGCTACTACAATAACACTGGTCTTCAGGTAAACAACAACCAGCTAGTGACCGCTACTGCAATAACACTGGTCTTCAGGTAAACAACAACCAGCTAGTGACTTCTACTGCAATAACACTGGTCTTCAGGTAAACAACAACCAGCTAGTGACCGCTACTACAATAACACTGGTCTTCAGGTAAACAACAACCAGCTAGTGACTGCTACTGCAATAACACTGGTCTTCAGGTAAACAACAACCAGCTAGTGACCGCTACTGCAATAACACTGGTCTTCAGGTAAACAACAACCAGCTAGTGACCGCTACTACAATAACACTGGTCTTCAGGTAAACAACAACCAGCTAGTGACTGCTACTGCAATAACACTGGTCTTCAGGTAAACAACAACCAGCTAGTGACTTCTACTGCAATAACACTGGTCTTCAGGTAAACAACAACCAGCTAGTGACCGCTACTACAATAACACTGGTCTTCAGGTAAACAACAACCAGCTAGTGACTGCTACTGCAATAACACTGGTCTTCAGGTAAACAACAACCAGCTAGTGACTGCTACTGCAATAACACTGGTCTTCAGGTAAACAACAACCAGCTAGTGACTGCTACTGCAATAACACTGGTCTTCAGGTAAACAACAACCAGCTAGTGACTGCTACTACAATAACACTTACTAGCTCTGATTTTGCTGATCAATGGTTTATTTATCAAAGTTAATGCAGTAGCAGTCACTAGCTGGTTGTTCCAATTACTGTGATATGTGGTTGTCTTACCCAGGTTTGAAAGTAGATGTCTTCCTGGTACAGGACGTCCTATGTGTGCAAGTGCTTGCGCGGGACTTATATTAAATGTCATTTAACTGTAAAAATGTATTACCTTTCACAACCAGGCATGATGTTTTCATCTGATTGTCTAACAAATCGCTTCAAAAACTTGGCTACCTGCGCATGTTCATTCACTCTGAAATAATTCCAGCATCTAAAATTTGATGAATTGAAAGAGACGTCTATTAAAACACCAAAAAGTGACGTTCGGCGATTGTCATTAGACACACTTGTAGCAGGCTGAATTGATTGGTCCACTGCTGTGTGTGCGTCTCGGTCCCAGCCAGTCATATTCCTCGAATCACACTGCATTTTGGAGCGCACACCGCCCGTTTTCAAGTCCATTCGCTAATTTCTCATGCGACCAACAGACAGTAATGATAAATAATGGTGTAACGGCCTACGGTTTTCTTGACATCTTTGTTTTAATTATTATGATAGGCTCATGTTTTACCAGTAAGGCGTACCCCCACTATTTATTTTGTACTCTGGACCGGACCGGCTTACTTTCAACCTTCTCTTACCTTCCTTGGTGTCTCCATGGCTGCGTTTACACAGGCAGCCCAATATTGATCTTTTTTTTCACTAATTGGTCTTTTGACCAATCAGATCAGCTCAAAAAAAAAAAAAAAGATATCATGTGAAAAGATCTGACGTGGTTAGTCAAAAGACCAATTAGGTGGAGAAAAAAAAAATCAGAATTGGACTGCATGTCTAAATGCAGCCTAAGTCGCTCTAGATAAGAGTGTCTGCTAAATCAGTGTTTCTCAACTCCGGTCCTCAAGTACCTCCCAATAGCACACATTGTTGTTGTTGTTGCCCCAGACTAACTCACCTGATTCAACTCACCAAGGGCTTGATGATTAGTTGACTAATTGGTGTGCTTGTGTAACACTATTGCTTCCATCCCCTCTCCTAGCCCCACCCTGGGCTTGCAAGCAGGGGACCCTCATGAAAAAGTACTACTGAATTACAACTCATCATTACTACGCAAGATCTACACAAAACCTACTGGTTTTGACCAATCAGATCAGCTAATTGCTATTGAGAAGTGTAGTAAACCAGTAGTGATTTATGTAGTCATTTAGTAGTAATGAGTGATGCATTGGGATGTTTCACTATTGGTGAACACTACATCATTCTCCCTTAAAACTACTCTGTAATTACTGAGCTTTTGGGCATCTACTACTTAAAACCTACATGTACCTACACAATTCCTACATGTTCACTGTTGAATTGCTACATAATGCCTACACATTACTGCTGTTTTCAAAATCACTATTGACATCTTGTTTCACTACTGTGTCACTACTAGACTAGTGAACATTTCCTCTAACTGTAGTTATATCATCAAACAAGAAATAACACGCTTATACAAACATAATAGCATTTTTAAAATGACCTTAATTACATATTAAATGACATATTTACACTTTTTTTGTTAATCCCTTTGAGGCCTTGTCTTCATTCAGCTTTGACGTCACTATCTTCAGATCCTCTTTTAGTTTCTCCACCATGTAACCTTTTAGAAAATAAAGACAGGCACAAGAGACAACGAATTAAAAGCCATTAGGGACTGAACCTTATTTATAATTATATTATATATTTATAACAAGGGTAACATGGAGGAAATCAGACCTCTGAAATGAAAACGGATGGCCCTGCCTTCAGCAAAATATATTTCACCTAATCCCTCCCTGAACGCTTTAAAAAACAAACAAGTGGCCCTCCCCTATACCCAAAATAATAATTAAAACACAAAGTGGATAGCAGAGAACGTGTTACTGTTTACCCTCACTCCCAGGGCAGACCAGAGCCTTAGATATGCGGTTTTAGAAACTGTTCTTCGTCCTGTAAGCATTACATGGCAACACAGGAATTCTGATTTAGACCAGAGAGATAGGACCTATGTGTTCATCTGACGGGCTAAGAATGGACAGAGAGATAGGACCTATGTGTTCATCTTATCATATTTCTCCAATGCCAAATCAGTGTGTCTTGTTCGCAAAATAATTTAATCTGAGACGTCATTAGGAATCTGAGCATGGTATTTTCAAAAGTTAGACCTACTTTTCCACCCCAGACAGAGTAGGCCTACCGACGGAGAACATGTTCAGATTTAACTGCTGGCTACTCTTCTTCCGTGGCTTAACCAAATCAGAGAAGGTCACAAGTGTTTCCCTAAAAGCTGTCTGGGTTTAAACATCTATTGGACAGAAAGTGAATAGCTTAATTGATAGTGACAGAATTAGATTACTTCCCAAGCAAAGCCAATGTTTTGTCTCCTCGGCTATAGAAGGTTGTAGCTCAGCTAACGAATGTCAAAGAAACTAAACAATGACATCCCCAGATGCATCGAAGTCACGTCTTTCCCCGGTAATTTACAGCTTGTTTCTAGCATAAAGCATCGCGGACCAAATCAATGTTTATAGATCACTTTATATAATCAGATCTGTTTTATTTTCATCAAAATCTTAAGCTAACAATTGGGTAGGCCTGTGCTTTTTGCCATTTTCTTTGATAAAAGGTAGGCCTATGGCATACCCTCTCATACCCTCTCAATTTGAGTCCTGGTTTTAACTTAACAGTCCTTAATTGACACGGAGGTAGGCTATTTAAAGAGTGCATGGTGGGTGGAGGAATGGACCGACACCTCTATGGATAGCAGCCGATAGCCTCATTTCGTCTGTCAAACAGGAAGGCCTACCTCTTATTTCTTAAATAGGAAGAAATAGGCTCCAACACAAAGCCCCTCTTGTTGTTAGTAATGAGTTATGCCTACTCAAATTTGCCTCCTTTCAGCTTATGAGCTGTCCATTTCTGATTGATTGTGCCACGGCTGAAGTTTCAGGTTTCAGCACCAGGTTACTTGAATCTGGCTTATTGTGAGAACAATAACGCAAGACTAGGTCTAATACAAACAAAAAAATCTGAATAATGATTTGACTCCTCCTGAACTGCCACCGTGACCCTCACACAGCACCACCATTGGTTAGGCAGCACACAAAACAAGGTTTTGATCAGCAAGCGCAGAGCAGGCCGGGGCTCAGGGTTGGAACATCCATTGCAGTGTGTAATGCAGGCCGAGGCTCAGGGTTGGAATATCCATTGCAGTGTGTAATGCAGCCTAGTTAAACTTACACCATCCCAGCAGCTATCTTAGAAATATAACTTATGCTCTGTTCTTCTCCCAGCATGCACTTCATAGCCTATAGGCTATGGATCATTTGATTGAGACCACACTAAATAGCCTATAGGTGCACTTGATATTGCGCAACCAGCGGTGAATCAGAGATGAGGGGTGGCATCTGGCACACATGGATATATAGCCTAATAAACAACTAATTCTAAAACACTGAGAAATATTGACATTTCACCAATTACAAATGACATGACCCTCCCCTGGACTAGATTTAAAAAATACTAAACCGTCCCCTTGACTGAAATGGAAAAAGCATGACCCTCCCCCATTTTCCTCCAGATCCCCATTCTGTAAATTTCGATCCATCCCTTATCAATGATCTGCTAACAGAGGACACATAAGACAACACAGAAAAACATTTGATAAACAATGTTCTTACCAACAATGGCCTCCAGTCTTCTTATGTCCAGGGTCTCCACTACTGTTTTCCTACTGAACACTTGCGGAAGTATTCGAACACCCCCCTTGGTATTCACCCCCCTTGGCATTTTTCCTATTTTGTTGCCTTACAACCTGGAATTAAAATTGATTTTTGCGGGGTTTGTATCATTTGATTTACACAACATGCCTACCACTTTGAAGATGCTAAATATTTTTTATTGTGAAACAAACAAGAAATAACACAAAAGAAAACAGAAAACTTGAGCATGCATAACTATTCACCCCCCCAAAGTCAATACTTTGTAGAGCCACCTTTTGCAGCAATTACAGCTGCAAGTCTCTTGGGGTATGTCTCTATTAGCTTGGCACATCTAGCCACTGGGATTTTTGCCCATTCTTCAGGGAAAACTGCTCCAGCTCCTTCAAGTTGGATGGGGTCCGCTGGTGTACAGCAATCTTTAAGTCATACCACAGATTCTCAATTGGATTGAGGTCTGGGCTTTGACTAGGCCATTCCAAGACATTTAAATATTTCCCCTTAAACCACTCAAGTGTTGCTTTAGCAGTGTGCTTAGGGTCATTGTCCTGCTGGAAGGTGAACCTCCGTCCCAGTCTCAAATCTCTGGAAGACTGAAACAGGTTTCCCTCAAGATTTTCCCTGTATTTAGCGCCATCCATCATTCCTTCAATTCTGACCAGTTTCCCAGTCCCTGCCGATGAAAAACACCCCTACAGCATGATGCTGCCACCACCATGCTTCACTGTGGGGATGGTGTTCTCGGGGGTGATGAGAGGTGTTGGGTTTGTTTCAGACATAGCGTTTTCCTTGATGGCCAAAAAGCTCAATTTTAGTCTCATCTGAGCAGAGTACCTTCTTCCATATGTTTGGGGAGTCTCCCACATGCCTTTTGGCGAACACCAAACGTGTTTGCTTATTTTTTTCTGGCCACACGTAAAGTCCAGCTCTGTGGAGTGTACGGCTTAAAGTGGTCCTATGGACAGATACTCCAATCTCCGCTGTGGAGCTTTGCAGCTCCTTCAGGGTTATCTTTGGTCTCTTTGTTGCCTCTCTGATTAATGCCCTCCTTGCCTGGTCCGTGAGTTTTGGTGGACGGCCCTCTCTTGGCAGGTTTGTTGTGGTGCCATATTCTTTCAAAATTTTTTATAATGGATTTAATGGTGCTCCATGGGATGTTCAAAGTTTTTGATATTTTTTTATAACCCAACCCTGATCTGTACTTCTCCACAACTTTGTCCCTGACCTGTTTGGAGAGCTCCTTGGTCTTCATGGTGCCGCTTGCTTGGTGGTGCCCCTTGCTTAGTGGTGTTGCAGACTCTGGGGCCTTTCAGAACAGGTGTATATATACTGAGATCATGTGACACTTAGATTGCACACAGGTGGACTTTATTTAACTAATTATGTGACCTCTGAAGGTAATTGGTTGCACCAGATCTTATTTGGGGGCTTCATAGCAAAGGGGGTGAATACATATGCACTCACCACTTTTCCGTCATTTATTTAAAATATTTTTTTGAAACAATTTTATTTATTTATTTCACTTCACCAATTTGGACTATTTTGTGTATGTCCATTACATGAAGTCCAAATAAAAATCAATTTAAATTCCAGGTTGTAATGCAACAAAATAGGAAAAACGCCAAGGGGGATGAATACTTTTGCAAGGCACTGTACCTGGTTACTACTGGAAACTGTTTTCCTACTCAACACTACAAATCTCTACTTGAGTAGTGCATAAACTAGACTTTCACTACAAGTCTCTACAAATAGGTTTTGTGTAGTAATTCAGTAGTAGTAGTTTTTCATGAGGGTAGCTACAGTTTGTACACCAGATAATATGAATATAACCAAAGATTTCTGGTATCCATTACTAGTCCCGTGTAGCTCAGTTGGTAGAGCGTGGCGTTTTCAACGCCAAGGTTGTGGGTTTGATTCCCACGGGGGGCCAGTATGAAAATGTATGCACTCACTAACTGTCTGGATAAGAGCGTCTGCTAAATGACTAAAATAAAAATAAATTTTAAAAAATGGACGTTACAGGTTTGCCAAAATGCAGCCAGAGATTCTTCAACTAACCAATGTTTTCTCGATTCTGGAAAATGGTTCTTATAAATGTCCGTGTCGAGTTGCAGGTGGTTCTACAAACACCACAGAGAACTCAGAAAGATAGTAACATGCCCTCGTAAAACTGACTATCCTACCGATCCTTGACTTCGGCGATGTCATTTACAAAATAGCCTCCAACACTCTACTCAGCAAATTGGATGTAGTCTATCACAGTGCCATCCGTTTTGTCTCCAAAGCCCCATACACTACCCACCACTGTGACCTGTACGCTCTTGTTGGCTGGTCCTCACTACATGTTCGTCGTCAAACCCACTGGCTCCAGGCCATCTATAAATGACTGCTAGGCAAATCCCCACCTTATCTTAGCTCATTGGTCACCATAGCAACACCCACCCGTAGTCTGCGCTCCAGCAGGTATATCTCACTGGTCATCCCCAAAGCCAACACCTCCTTTGGCCGCAATTCCTTCCAGTTCTCTGCTGCCAATGACTGGAACAAATTGCAAAAATCTCTGAAGCTGGAGACTCTTATCTCCCTCACTAACTTTAAGCATCAGTTGTCAGAGCACCTTACCGATCACTGCACCTGTACACAGCCCATCTGAAATTAGCCCGCCCAACTACCTCATCCCTATATTGTTATTTATTTTGCTCTTTTATACCCCAGTATCTCTATTTGCACATCATATCTTGCACATCTATCATTCCAGTGTTAATACTAATTGTAATTATTTTGCACTATAGCCTATTTTATTGCCTTACCTCCATAACTTGCTAAATTTGCACACACTGTATATATATGTATTTCAATCAATTCAATCAATTTTATTTTATATAGCCCTTCTTACATCAGCTAATATCTGGAAGTGCTGTACAGAAACCCAGCCTAAAACCCCAAACAGCTAGTAATGCAGGTGTAGAAGCATTCTGTTGTATTTTCTGACTTTGTTTTGTCTTACCCCATATGTAACTCTGTGTTGTTGTTTTTATCGCACTGCTTTGCTTTATCTTGGCCAGGTCGCAGTTGTAAATGAGAACTTGTTCTCAACTGGTTTACCTGGTTAAATAAAGGTGAAATAAAAAAAATAAAAATAAAAATCTTAGCTGCCGCACATCTTGCATTTCCCAGCATCTTTGCAGGAACTAGTCGGTTCTATTTGATACAGGCGGAAGTAGATGACAGTTTGTAGAACCACCTGCAACTGAACACAGACATTTATTTATAAGATAGCTGAATTGGAAGCCGTGCTGCAGCGGTACTTGTGATCTGGAGGCAGCGGTTTAGACCGCTAGATCACCACAGGCAAACGAAAAAACAACTACTTCAAGCTCTCAGAGCGAACGACATCACTGATTGAACGCTACTAGCACACGGCTAACTAGCTAGCCATTTCACATCGGCTACAGTTGTCTGGGGCTACAACGACAATGAGTACTGTTGGGAGTACTTGATGACCTGAGTTTAGAACCACTAAATGACATGGAGGAATGGGCCAAAATACCAGCAACAGTGTGTGAAAACCTTGTGAAGACTTACAGAAAACGTTTGACCTGTGTCATTGCCAACAAAGGGTATATAACAAAGTATTGAGAAACTTTTGTTATTGACCAAATACTTATTTTCCACCATAATTTGCAAATACAGTGGGGAAAAAAAGTATTTAGTCAGCCACCAATTGTGCAAGTTCTCCCACTTAAAAAGATGAGAGAGGCCTGTAATTTTCATCATAGGTACACGTCAACTATGACAGACAAAATGAGAAAACAAAATCCAGAAAATCACATTGTAGGATTTTTAATGAATTTATTTGCAAATTATGGTGGAAAATAAGTATTTGGTCACCTACAAAAAAGCAAGATTTCTGGCTCTCACAGACCTGTAACTTCTTCTTTAAGAGGCTCCTCTGTCCTCCACTCGTTACCTGTATTAATGGCACCTGTTTGAACTTGTTATCAGTATAAAAGACACCTGTCCACAACCTCAAACAGTCACACTCCAACCTCCACTATGGCCAAGACCAAAGAGCTGTCAAAGGACACCAGATACAAAATTGTAGACCTGCACCAGGCTGGGAAGACTGAATCTGCAACAGGTAAGCAGCTTGGTTTGAAGAAATCAACTGTGGGAGCAATTATTAGAAAATGGAAGACATACAAGACCACTGATAATCTCCCTCGATCTGGGGCTCCACGCAAAATCTCACCCCGTGGGGTCAAAATGATCACAAGAACGGAGAGCAAAAATCCCAGAACCACACGGGGGGACCTAGTGAATGACCTGCAGAGAGCTGGGACCAAAGTAACAAAGCCTACCATCAGTAACACACTACGCCGCCAGGGATTCAAATCCTGCAGTGCCAGACTTGTCCCCCTGCTTAAGCCAGTACATGTCCAGGCCCGTCTGAAGTTTGCTAGAGTGCATTTGGATGATCCAGAAGAGGATTGGGAGAATGTCATATGGTCAGATGAAACCAAAATAGAACTTTTTGGTAAAAACTCAACTCGTCGTGTTTGGAGGACAAAGAATGCTGAGTTGCATCCAAAGAACACCATACCTACTGTGAAGCATGGGGGTGGAAACATCATGCGTTGGGGCTGTTTTTCTGCAAAGGGACCAGGACGACTGATCCGTGTAAAGGAAAGAATGAATGGGGCCATGTATCGTGAGATTTTGAGTGAAAACCTCCTTCCATCAGCAAGGGCATTGAAGATGAAACGTGGCTGGGTCTTTCAGCATGACAATGATCCCAAACACACCGCCCGGGCAACGAAGGAGTGGCTTCGTAAGAAGCATTTCAAGGTCCTGGAGTGGCCTAGCCAGTCTCCAGATCTCAACCCCATAGAAAATCTTTGGAGGGAGTTGAAAGTCCGTGTTGCCCAGCGATAGCCCCAAAACATCACTGCTCTAGAGGAGATGGGCCAAAATACCAGCAACAGTGTGTGAAAACCTTGTGAAGACTTACAGAAAACATCTGACCTGTGTCATTGCCAACAAAGGGTATATAACAAAGTATTGAGAAACAATTGGTGGCTGACTAAATACTTTTTTTCCCCACTGTAAATTCATAAAAAATCCTACAATGTGATTTTCTGGAAAAAAAATCTCAATTTGTCTGTCATAGTTGACGTGTACCTATGATGAAAATTACAGGCCTCTCTTATCTTTTTAAGTGGGAGAACTTGCACAATTGGTGGCTGACTAAATACTTTTTTTCCCCACTGTAAATTCATAAAAAATCCTACAATGTGATTTTCTGGAAAAAAAATCTCAATTTGTCTGTCATAGTTGACGTGTACCTATGATGAAAATTACAGGCCTCTCTCATCTTTTTAAGTGGGAGAACTTGCACAATTGGTGGCTGACTAAATACTTTTTTCCCCCACTGTAAATTCATAAAAAATCCTACAATGTGATTTTCTGGAAAAAAAATCTCAATTTGTCTGTCATAGTTGACGTGTACCTATGATGAAAATTACAGGCCTCTCTCATCTTTTTAAGTGGGAGAACTTGCACATTTGGTGGCTGACTAAATACTTTTTTCCCCACTGTATGACTATAGGTCACGACCTGGAGGAAGGGCTGGAGGCTGCTCTTACTGCCTCCCCGCAACACGTGGGAGGAGCCTTCCTCTCCCACCTGGACCTGAGGGGCGTGCCCTTCACCCTCAGCCAATCCCTGGTGAGGGGCTTGGCCCGGCAGAGCCCCAACCTGAGGAGTCTATTGGTCAACAATCAGACCCTGGTGTGTAAGGTGGAGCCAGGGGCTGTGGTGGAAGTGCTGAGGCTGTGTCCTCTTCTCAACACACTAGGGCTGTTCTATACCAGGTATGAAGAGAACCATGGTGCTCAACTCTTAGACTGTGTCCCAAATGGCACCCTATTCCCTATGTAGTGCACTACTTTAGACCAGAGAATGGCACCCTATTCCCTACATAGTGCACTACTTTAGACCAGAGAATGGCACCCTATAACCCTATATAGTGCACTACTTTAGACCAGAGAATGGCACCCTATTCCCTATATAGTGCACTACTTTAGACCAGAGAATGGCACCCTATTCCCTACATAGTGCACTACTTTAGACCAGAGAATGGCACCCTATTCCCTACATAGTGCACTACTTTAGACCAGAGAATGGCACCCTATTCCCTATGTAGTGCACTACTTTAGACCAGAGAATGGCACCCTATTCCCTATACAGTGCACTACTTTAGACCAGAGAATGGCACCCTATTCCCTATGTAGTGCACTACTTTAGACCAGAGAATGGCACCCTATTCCCTATGTAGTGCACTACTTTAGACCAGAGAATGGCACCCTATTCCCTATATAGTGCACTACTTTAGACCAGAGAATGGCACCCTATTCCCTATATAGTGCACTACTTTAGACCAGAGAATGGCACCCTATTCCCTATACAGTGCACTACTTTAGACCAGAGAATGGCACCCTATTCCCTATATAGTGCAATACTTTAGACCAGAGAATGGCACCCTATTCCCTATATAGTGCACTACTTTAGACCAGAGAATGGCACCCTATTCCCTATATAGTGCACTACTTTAGACCAGAGAATGGCACCCTATTCCCTATATAGTGCACTACTTTAGACCAGAGAATGGCACCCTATTCCCTATATAGTGCACTACTTTAGACCAAAGAATGGCACCCTATTCCCTATATAGTGCACTACTTTAGACCAGAGAATGGCACCCTATTCCCTATGTAGTGCACTACTTTAGACCAGAGAATGGCACCCTATTCCCTATATAGTGCTCTACTTTAGACCAGAGAATGGCACCCTATTCCCTATATAGTGCACTACTTTAGACCAGAGAATGGCACCCTATTCCCTATATAGTGCACTACTTTAGACCAGAGAATGGCACCCTATTCCCTATATAGTGCACTACTTTAGACCAGAGAATGGCACCCTATTCCCTATATAGTGCACTACTTTAGACCAGAGAATGGCACCCTATTCCCTATATAGTGCACTACTTTAGACCAGAGAATGGCACCCTATTCCCTATGTAGTGCACTACTTTAGACCAGAGAATGGCACCCTATTCCCTATATAGTGCTCTACTTTAGACCAGAGAATG
Source organism: Coregonus lavaretus (assembly GCF_964263955.1). Classification (NCBI taxonomy): domain Eukaryota; kingdom Metazoa; phylum Chordata; class Actinopteri; order Salmoniformes; family Salmonidae; genus Coregonus; species Coregonus lavaretus. The sequence goes on from NC_140004.1 coordinate 48,377,326, forward strand.
GCACCCTATTCCCTATATAGTGCACTACTTTAGACCAGAGAATGGCACCCTATTCCCTATATAGTGCACTACTTTAGACCAGAGAATGGCACCCTATTCCCTATATAGTGCACTACTTTAGACCAGAGAATGGCACCCTATTCCCTATATAGTGCTCTACTTTAGACCAGAGAATGGCACCCTATTCCCTATATAGTGCACTACTCTAGACCAGAGAATGGCACCCTATTCCCTATATAGTGCACTACTTTAGACCAGAGAATGGCACCCTATTCCCTATGTAGTGCACTACTTTAGACCAGAGAATGGCACCCTATTCCCTATATAGTGCTCTACTTTAGACTAGAGAATGGCACCCTATTCCCTATGTAGTGCACTACTTTAGACCAGAGAATGGCACCCTATTCCCTATATAGTGCACTACTTTAGACCATAGAATGGCACCCTATTCCCTATGTAGTGCACTACTTTAGACCAGGGCTCTGATCATTTGGGACGCAGCCTTATCCTCTTGTTTAAATGAATGAAGGATGCTTGAAGCCAACAGTTGATCACATCAGAAATGAAAAAGATACCAGCCACTCACTTGATTCTAAGTTACTAATTGTTGCTATGTTCTTCTTCTCCAGCCTGTCCCCGAAGGTGGTGGATGAGCTGCTGCTTCCTCAACGCTGCCCCCTCCTGGCCATGGAGCTGTTCTGCGAGCGCTTTGCCAAATACATCCCCCCTTTGGAGGACAGCGTGTGGGCTGGGCTGAAGGACAGACACCCGAGGTTAAAGGTCAGTTAAAGGTCAGCCTGGTGCCTTGAGGAGGAAAGGGACTAACAGAAACTCCAAACGATCATTTCAATAATTAATTTATCTGAAAATAAACATGTAACATGCAGGGCAATAGTAGCCTGGTCTCACATCTGTTAGTGCTGGCTTGTCAACTCCTATGGTTATTGTGGTGTGACAATTTCAACTCCTATGGTTATTGTGGTGTGACAAACAGATCTGGGACCAGGCTAGGGAAGCCATGATCCTTTGGAATGCTGTCTGTCCGTTTTACTGACAAGGATCCATGTTTGAAGACCAATATGTGATGTGTTGTGTTTTATATTCTATTAGTACAGTGCCTTGCAAATGTATCCATCCCCCTTGGCATTTTTCTTATTTTGCATTGCAACCTGTAATTTAAATGGATTTTTATTTGGATTTCATGTAATGGACATACACAAAATAGTTCAAATTGGTGAAGTGAAATGAAAAAAATAACTTGTTTCAAAAAATTCTAAAAAATAAATAATGGAAAAGTGGTGAGTGCATATGTATTCACCCCCTTTGCTATGAAGCCCCTAAATAAGATCTGGTGCAACCAATTACCTTCAGAAGTCACATAATTTGTTAAATAAAGTCCACCTGTGTGCAATCTAAGTGTCACATGATCTGTCACATGATCTCAGTGTATATACACCTGTTCTGAAAGGCCCCGGAGTCTGCAACACCACTAAGCAAGGAGCACCACCAAGCAAGCGGCACCATGAAGACCAAGGAGCTCTCCAAACAGGTCAGGGACAAAGTTGTGGAGAAGTACAGATCAGGGTTGGGTTATAAAAAAATATCAGACACTTTGAACATCCCACGGAGCTCCATTAAATCCATTATTAAAAAATGGAAAGAATATGGCACCACAACAAACCTGCCAAGAGAGGGCCATCCACCAAAACTCACGGACCAGGCAAGGAGGGCATTAATCAGAGAGGCAACAAAGAGACCAAAGATAACCCTGAAGGAGCTGCAAAGCTCCACAGCAGAGATTTGAGTATCTGTCCATAGGACCACTTTAAGGCGTACACTCCACAGAGCTGGACTTTACCGAAAAGTGACCAGAAAAAAGCCATTGCTTAAAGAAGAAAATTAGCAAACACGTTTGGTGTTCGCCAAAAGGCATGTGGGAGACTCCCCAAACATATGGAAGAAGGTACTCTGGTCAGATGAGACTAAAATTGAGCTTTTTGGCCATCAAGGAAAACGCTATGTCTGGTGCAAACCCAACACCTCTCATCACCCCGAGACCACCATCCCCACAGTGAAGCATGGTGGTGGCAGCATCATGCTGTGGGGATGTTTTTCATCGGCAGGGACTGGGAAACTGGTCAGAATTGAAGGAATGATGGATGGCGCTAAATACAGGGAAATTCTTGAGGGAAACCTGTTTCAGTCTTCCAGAGATTTGAGACTGGGACAGAGGTTCACCTTCCAGCAGGACAATGACCCTAAGCATACTGCTAAAGCAACACTCGAGTGGTTTAAGGGGAAACATTTAAATGTCTTGGAATGGCCTAGTCAAAGCCCAGACCTCAATCCAATCTGTGGTATGACTTAAAGATTGCTGTACACCAGCGGAACCCATCCAACTTGAAGGAGCTGGAGCAGTTTTGCCTTGAAGAATGGGCAGAAATCCCAGTGGCTAGATGTGCCAAGCTTATAGAGACATACCCCAAGAGATTTGCAGCTGTAATTGCTGCAAAAGGTGGCTCTACAAAGTATTGAACAGTTATGCACACGCAAGCTTTCAGTTTTTTTGTCTTATTTCTTGTTTGTTTCACAATAAAAAAGATTTTGCATCTTCAAAGTGGTAGGCATGTTGTGTAACTCAAATGATACAAACCCCCAAAAAATCAAATTTAATTCCAGGTTGTAAGGCAACAAAATAGGAAAAATGCCAAGGGGGGTGAATACTTTCGCAAGCCACTGTATGTGTATTATATTCTAATAATATGTGTATTATATTTCAGGTGAGTCTGATTCTAAAGCGGTTCTTATAGACACCCTCCGTATGGATTTGGACAGTGAAGCTGAAAATTACATTTTTGATTTGAGTTCAAATGTTTCATATGAGGCAACAGTACAGAATGTCACTTTTTTATTTGAGGGTATTTTCATGCATATCTTTTTTACCAAAGTACTTTATATACCGTATCCATTTGAAGGTGTCATAAGTATTGTACAGAATTCTCTTTATAGTGTATTAAAGTAGTCAAACGTTTTGTATTTGGTCCCATATTCCTAGCACTCAATGACTACATCAAGCTTGTGACTCTACAAACTTGTTGGATGCATTTACAGCTTGTTTTGGTTGTATTTCGGATTATGTTTTGCCCAATAGAAAGTGAATGGTGAATAATGTACACTTGGAAAGCAGGTTCTATCTAGAACCTAAATGGTTCTTTGGCTGTCCCCATAGGAGAACCCTTTTGAAGAACCCAAATGGGTTCTTTCTTCCTGAAACCAAAAAAGTTTCTACTATGGGGTCAGCCGAAGAACCCTTCTGAAAACACTTTTTTGTAGTGTGTCATTTTGGAGTCACTTATATTGTAAATAAGAATAGAATATGTTTCTAAACACGTCTACGTTAATGTGGATGCTACCATGGTTACGGATAGTCCTGAATGAATTGAGAATGATAAAAGTGAGAACGTTACAGAGGGACAAAGATCCACCCAACATGCTAACCTCCCGTTATTGGTCATGGTGAGAGGTTAGCATGTTTCTCTGTAACTTTCTCACGCATTATTATTCATGATTTATTCATGATTTTTGTTAATCATATCAGGATTAATTTAGAAGTGTTCAAAAAACATCTTATCTACTCACTTTGAGAGAAAATTACTTCAGTTTTTATTGGCCAAAACACAACCAAAACACAACCAAAACAAACTGCAGAGAGTAGTCATTGAGTGCTAGGAATATGGGACCAAATACTTAAACGTTTGACTACTTTGATACACTATAAGGGAATTTTATCCAAATACTTATGACTTCTTCAAATGGGGGTACTAGATACGTAAAGTGCTTTCATTTAGTATGAAAATACCCTTAAATAAAAGGTGACATTCTGTGATGTTGCCTCATATGAAAACATTTGCTCTCAAATCTAAAATGATATTGAGCCACATTTAACATTTTAGCTTCACTGTCCAAAGCCATACAGAGGAGAGTGTATTATGATGTATTAATAGTTGTGTACTATGTTGTATTAATGTATGTAATATTACAATAATTACGGACTACAGGGAAACCCAGCCGCGAGCTGCCCAGTGACCCGACCCTACCAGTCGGGCTAAATGCCTTTATGCTCGCTTCGAGGCAAGCAACACTGAAGCATGCATGAGAGCACCAGCTGTTCCAGACGACTGTGTGAACACGCTCTCCGTAGCCGATGTGAGCAAGACCTTTAAACAGGTCAACAGGACGTGTACTCAGAGCATGCGCGGACCAACTGGCATGCGTCTTCGCTGACATTTTCAACCTCTCCCTGACAGACTGTAATACCAACATGTTTCTAGCAGACCACCATAGTCCCTGTGCCCAAGAACACTAAGGGAACCTGCCTAAATCACTACCGCCCCGTAGCACTCACATCGGTAGCCATGAAGTGCTTTGAAAGGCTGGTCATGGCTCACATCAACACCATCATCCCGGAAACCCTAGACCCACTCCAATTCGCATACCGCCCCAACAGATCCACAGATGACACAATCTCACTCACACTCCACACTGCCCTTTCCCACCTGGCCAAGAGGAACACCTACGTGAGAATGCTGTTAATTGACTACAGCTGAGCGTTCAACACCATACTGCCCACAAAGCTCATCACTAAGCTAAGGACCCTGGGACTAAACACCTCCGTCTGCAACTGGATCCTGGACTTCCTGAAGGCCGCCCCCAGGTGGTAAGGGTAGGCAACAACACATCTGCCACACTGATCCTCAACACGGGGGCCCCTCAGGGGTGCGTGCTCAGTCCCCTCCTGTACTCCCTGTTTACCCACGACTGCGTGGCCAGGCACGACTCCAACACCATCATTAAGTTTGCTGACGACACAACAGTGGTAGGCCTGATCACAGACAACGATGAGACAGCCTATAGGGAGGAGGTCAGAGACCTGGCAGTGTAGTTCCAGGACAACAACCTCTCCCTCAATGTGAGCAAGACAAAGGAGATGATCGTGGACTACAGGAAAAGGCGGGCCGAACTCGCCCCCATTCACATCGACGGGGCTGTAGTGGAACAGGTCAAGAGCTTCAAGATCCTTGTGGTCCACATCACCAACAAACTATCATGGTCCAAACACACCAAGACAGTCATGAAGAGGGCACGACAACGCCTTTCCCCCTCAGGAGACTGAAAAGATTTGGTATGGGTCCTCAGATCCTCAAAAAGTTATACAGCTGCACCATTGAGAGCATCCTGACCGGTTGCATCACCGCCTGGTATGGCAGCTGCTCGGCATCCGACCTTAAGGCGCTACAGAGGGTAGTGCGTACAGCCCAGTACATCACTGGGGCCAAGCTTCCATCCAGGACCTACAGTTGAAGTCGGAAGTTTACATACACTTAGGTTTGAATCATTAAAACTTGTTTTTCAACCACTCCACCAATTTCTTGTTAACAAACTATAGTTTTGGCAAGTCGTTTAAGACATTTACTTTGTGCATGACACAAGTAATTTTTCCAACTATTGTTTACAGACAGATTATTTCACTTATAATTCACTGTATCACAATTCCAGTGGGTCAGTAGTTTACATACACTAAGTTGACTGTGCCTTTAAACAGCTTGGAAAATTCCAGAAAATGATGTCATGGCTTTAGAAGCTTCTGAAATGCTAATTGACATCATTTGAGTCAATTGTAGGTGTACCTGTGGATGTATTTCAAGGCCAACCTTCAAACTCAGTGCCTCTTTGCTTGACATCATGGGAAAATCAAAAGAAATCAGCCAAGACCTCAGTCTGGTTCATCCTTGGGAGCAATTTTTTTACGCCTGAAGGTACCACATTCATCTGTACAAACAATAGTACGCAAGTATAAACACCATGGGACCACGCAGCCATCATACCGCTCTGGATGGAGACGCGTTCTGTCTCCTAGAGATGAATGTACTTTGGTGCGAAAAGTGCAAATCAATCCCAGAACAATAGCAAAGGACCTAGTGAAGATGCTGGAGGAAACAGGTACAAACGTATCTATATCCAAAGTAATACGAGTCCTATATCGACATAACCTGAAAGGCCGCTCAGCAAGGAAGAAGCCACTGTTCCAAAACCGACATAAAAAAGCCAGACTACGGTTTGCAACTGCACATGGGGACAAAGATCTTACTTTTTGGAGAAATGTTCTCTGGTCTAATGAAACAAAAATAGAACTGTTTGGCCATAATGACCATCGTTATGTTTGGAGGAAAAAGGGGACAGCTTGCAAGCGGAAGAACACAATCCCAACTGTGAAGCACGGGGGTGGCAGCATCATGCTGTGGGGGTGCTTTGCTGCGGGAGGGACTGGTGCACTTCACAAAATAGATGGCATCATGAGGAAGGAAAATTATGTGGATATATTGAAGCAACATCTCAAGACATCAGTCAGGAAGTTAAAGCTTGGTTGCAAATGGGTCTTCCAAATGGACAATGACCCCAAGCAAACTTCCAAAGTTGTGGCAAAATGGTTTAAGGACAACAAAGTCAAGGTATTGGAGTGGCCATCTCAAAGCCCTGACCTTAATCCTATAGAAAATTTGTGGGCAGAACTGAAAAAGCGTGTGCGAGCAAGGAGGCCTACAAACCTGACTCAGTTACACCAGCTCTGTCACGAGGAATGGGCCAAAATTCACCCAACTTATTGTGGGAAGCTTGTGGAAGGCTACCCAAAATGTTTGACCCAAGTTAAACAATTTAAATGCAATGCTACCAAATACTAACTGAGTGTATGTCAACTTCTGACCCACTGGGAATTCTGTCTACTGTTATTCTGACATTTCACGTTCTTAAAATAAAGTGGTGATACTAACTGACCTAAAACACTGAATTTTTACTAGGATTAAATGTCAGGAATTGTGAAAAACTGAGTTTAAATTTATTTGGCTAAGGTGTATGTAAACACATCTGCTACTCGCTGTTTATTATCTATGCATAGTCACTTTACCCCTACCTACATGTACATATTACCTCAATTACCTCGACTAACCTGTACCCCTGCACATTGACTCGGTACCGGTACCCCCTATATATAGCCTCATTATTACCTCGACTAACCTGTACCCCCCCACATTGACTCGGTACCGGTACCCCTGTATATAGCCTCATTATTACATAGACTAACCTGTACCCTGCACATTGACTCGGTACCGGTACCCCCTGTATATAGCCTCGTTATTACCTAGACTAACCTGTACCCCTGCACATTGACTCGGTACCGGTACCCCCTGTATATAGCCTCATTATTGTTATATTATTGTTACTTTAGTTTATTTAGTAAATATTTTCTTAACTCTTATTTTCGTAACTGCATTGTTGGTTAAGGGCTTGTAAGTAAGCATTTCACGGTAAGGTCTACACCTGTTGTATTCAGTGCATTTGACAAATAAAATGTGTTTTAATTTGTTGTATTAATATGTGTATTATGTTGTATTAATATATGTGTATTACATTTACATTTACATTTATGTCATTTAGCAGATGCTCTTATCCAGAGCGACTTACAGGAGCAATTAGGGTTAAGTGCCTTGTTCAAGGGCACATCGACAGATTCTTCACCTAGTCGGCTTGGGGATTAGAACCAGCGACCTTTCGGTTACTGGCACAACGCTCTTAACCACTAAGCTACAGTCCACCTGTGGTAAATTCAAGACTTGAGGCTGTAATCGCTGCCAATGGTGCTTCAACAAAGTACTGAGTAAAGGGTCTGAATACTTATGTAAATGTGATATTTCAGTTTTATTTTATTTTATAAATTTGCAAAAATTGTGTGTAGATTGAGGTAAAAAAACGATTTAATCAATTTTAGAATAAGGCTGTAACGTAACAAAATGTGGAAAAAGTCAAGGGGTCTGAATACTTTCCGAATGCACTGTATGTGTGTTATGTTGTATTAATGTGTGTATTGTGTTGTATTATATGTGTATTATATTGTATTCATATGTGTCTTATGTTCCAGGTAAGCCTGATATTGGACCACACTCTTCCCATGGATCATTTCAGCTCCGTATTGCAGCCCAGCGTTCCTCTGCAGCGCCTGGAACTCCTCACCTTTACTGACCTGGTCCAGCAGACACACCTGGTCACCCAGAGCTACAGCCACGCCCTTGAGACAGTCATACTGCAGACCACCTCGTCTCCAGAGCTAGACTCCGCCCTGCGCTCCCTGGCTGCAGCCTGCAGCCGCCTCAGGGAGGTCCACTGTTACTGTGTGGTGTCATATGATGTCATCAGGACCTTTAAAGATTGCTGCCCTCACCTGTGGAGATACACACTGAAGACACGCAAAGAGCCACACCCCTGGAAATGCACTGTTATTAAATAACAACCAATCACACCCCTGGAAATGCACTGTTATTAAATAACAACCAATCACACCCCTGGAGATGCACTGTTATTCAATAACAACCAATCACACTCCTGGAGATGCACTGTTATTCAATGAGACATTACACCAGTTAAAACAGACTTTTATTATAATCAATGAGACTTTACACCAGCCACAGTTAAAACATAGGGGCACATGCCCCCTCAAATTTGTCCTGTTAAAAAAATAGGTATATTATGCCCAACAATACTGTGTGTTTGTGCAGCTATACCTTAATGAGGTGCCCTTGTGCCATTTCACATTTCCTGCTTGACCTTCTAAAGTTCCAGTTTTTCCTAGCCACTTTGCTTCTACATCTGCATTGCTTGATGTTTGGGGTTTTTAGACTGGGTTTCTGTATAATCTGCTGTATCTGCTGATGTAAAAACGGCTTTATAAATACATTTGATTGATTAACGTCGTGTCATTTATAACAGTGACAGGTTACAGTTCAGTCCCATCACCACACGGCGGCGCTATTCACTCGTATTAAGACTATTTAACTTACTATCTCATGACTACATTATTTTCAAAACTCTTGAAATTAATGATTTCCGTATAAAATTTCACTTCAAGGTTGAGCTTGAATTTATAAGTGAGGCAAATAAGATTATCCAAAACGCTTAGACAACTAGGTTATTCATGACTTCATCCATCCTTACAACAAGCCTTCACCTCTGATGCAGATTGTAATTTATGTTCCTCTGCATGACTATTGACTGACTGACAGCTCGTTCATCCAATGAACAGAGTCGGAATGATAGCAATGTCAAATCTCTGCAGATGGGGGCGGAGCTCCGGTGGACCTGCAGTCCAAATGACGTCATGCGCGCACAGCTGGTCCGGATTGCAATATGTGAAGATGTAGAAGAAGCAGGAGGAATATAGCAGCGATATCAAATATACAGCTCTGTCTTCCGGAGGTACACATTCTGTTCATCACGATGCGGCGGCTGAACGGGTCGGGATCCGGCTCTGGAATGGGTCGTCTGCGGCTCCTGTTGGGTATTTACAGTTATACCTTTCTCCTCTTGCCTGGAGGTGAGTCACGGGCTGCTGTAGATACCGTTATACATGCTACCGCTATAATTTTACGGTCTATACTTCTACTGCTTCCATGAAATTCCCATCGAGCCGTGATGTGATGGAGAGGAAAGGAGAGATGAGCGCTGTCCTGAAACACTCTGGGATTCAGAGTGTAGGATAGGATATCATCTCGCGTTACACAGCTGTGGCGTTAACCTATTATATCAAATCATTCAACTAAAGCTATAGAAAACCCTACTGTCTGTGTCTCAATAACAGGCGACACGGTAAACTAATTTCAGTACACAGCGACTTGGTGCTTTTTGATGAAGGGTAGAAGGCAAAGCAAACCACCCTCCGCTCTGCTTCGTTTCTTCTTTACGTTATTCAGAAAGTAGTATCATTTAATACATTTATTATAGGCTTTATCAGTTAGACCATGAAGATTGAACATATTGCATGTTCAATATTCAAGCATTTATTATCGGTTCTCTAATTACTAATAGTCTAATTAGCCTACTGAATTAGATATCAGTTGGCTATAATATTAGACCATTAGATATTGCCTTCATTAGATTCTCTGTAATTGGATTTTGGTGTATTTTTATTTAAACATATTTCGGGAATTAAGCAAAGGTTCTGGTAAAACCAACCAACACTTCAATTCAACATCTATTCCACGTTGGTTCAACATAATTTCATTGAAATAATGTGGAAACATTGACTCAACCAGTGTGTGCTGAGTGGGAAGCCACAATGTGTGCGAATGGTCAAATGGTCACCTCCTGAATCAGCTCAATGCTGCCTGTCATATCAATACAAAAAGGATGCCAGCGGATGGCAGTACTGTAGCAGGTTATTAACATCCACCATATAGGCGATCTCCCGCTCTCTGTGGGTGAGTCCCAAATGGAGCCCCATTTCCCCATATAATGCACTACTTTTGACCAGGGCCCTGGTAAAGGGAATAGGGTGCAATTTGGGATGCTGCTCCTCTCTGTCTGTTCCGGTTACTTAATCAACATCGGTGTTGCAGGAGAATCTATGCTGCGGTGACTGCTGTGGTTCCCTTGGTCAATCAATGCTACGCGGTGACTGCTGTGGTTCCCTTGGTCAATCAATGCTACGGTGACTGCTGTGGTTCCCTTGGTCAATCAATGCTGCGATGACTGCTGTGGTTCCCTTGGTCAATCAATGCTACGCGGTGACTGCTGTGGTTCCCTTGGTCAATCAATGCTACGGTGACTGCTGTGGTTCCCTTGGTCAATCAATGCTACGGTGACTGCTGTGGTTCCCTTGGTCAATCAATGCTACGGTGACTGCTGTGGTTCCCTTGGTCAATCAATGCTACGGTGACTGCTGTGGTTCCCTTGGTCAATCAATGCTACGGTGACTGCTGTGGTTCCCTTGGTCAATCAATGCTACGGTGACTGCTGTGGTTCCCTTGGTCAATCAATGCTACGGTGACTGCTGTGGTTCCCTTGGTCAATCAATGCTACGGTGACTGCTGTGGTTCCCTTGGTGTTAGAAGATAGCCTAGTGCACATTCCACATTCCAGGACTGTCTGATACATCAACATAGTCCCGCACAGACTCCTCTGTCTGAATATGGGGAGATAAACTATGCCCCAGATGGTAGATTTAGAGCGCCATTACTCTGCTCAACCTTGAGTTGCGGAGCACCCGTCCTAAGCAGAGCACCACTCGACGAGAGTGATGTCACGCTGGTGTCACTGGGCTCTGATGGATGTGACAACATCAGGTAACTCAATAGAATAGAGATCAATATTCACCAAACAGCAGCGCAGAGTTGGATGTAACGCCATGCCATCATAGAGCAATATGCACAGGACAGCTGCTCATCGGGTTTTAGCTGGAGGCTATAATCAAAGTCTTCCTTTATGCGACATCCAGTCATCCTGCACGCTGTGAACGCATAGGAGAGGAATTATTTAATCTCAGCTCTCTTCCTTAGTCATTTCCTGCACAGAAGAGAAATAGAGAAATGTTATAAACGTACAAAATCAGCAGGGGATCAAATACTTTTTTCCCCCACTGTAGGTCTAGAAGGATAAGAGGAGAGGAGAGAGAGTTAGCTTTAGCAGTGCGGAGAGCCTCCGTGACACAGAGAAGAGCAGTCTCAGTTGAATGACCAGTCTTGAAACCTGACTGGTTTGGATCAAGAAGGTAATTCTGAGAGAGATAGCAGGATAGTTGGCTAGAGACGGCACGCTCAAGAGTTTTGGAGAGAAAAGAAAGAAGGGATACTGGTCTGTAGTTGTTGACATCGGAGAGATCAAGTGTAGGTTTTTTGAGGAGGGGTGCAACTCTCGCCCTCTTGAAGACGGAAGGGACATAGCCAGCGGTCAAGGATGAGTTGATTTGCGAGGTGAGGTAAGGGAGAAGGTCTTCGGAAATGGTCTGGAGAAGAGAGGAGGGGATAGGGTCAAGCGGGCAGGTTGTTGGGCGGACGGCCATCACAAGTCGCAAGATTTCATCTGGAGAGAGAGGGGAGAAAGAAGTCAAAGCATAGGGTAGGGCAGTATGAGCAGGACCAGCGGTGTCATTTGAGGATCGGATGTCGTCAACCTTCTTTTCAAAATGGTTGACAAAGTCATCCACAGAGAGGGAGGAGGGAGGGGGAGGAGGAGGAGGATTCAGCAGGGAGGAGAAGGTGGCAAAGAGCTTCCTAGGGTTAGAGGCAGAGGCTTGAAATTTAGACTGGTAGAAAGTGGCTTTAGCAGCAGAAACAGAGGAAGAAAATGTAGAGAGGAGGGAGTGAAAAGATGACAGGTCCGCAGGGAGTCTAGTTTTCCTCCATTCCCGCCCCGGAGCCCCGGACCCAAGTGCTAACAGTCAGTATCTAGATAACATGTTTGAAATGCTTGATAATGTATGTGATATCAACAGAGGTATATTTTCTGGGTGATTTTAAATATTGACTGGCTTTCATCAAGCTGCCCACTTGAGAAAAAGCTTCAAACTGTAACCAGTGCCTGCAACCTGGTTCAGGTTATCAGTCAACCTACCAGGGTAGTTACAAACGGCACAGGAATGAAATCATCAACATGTATTGATCACATCACATCCTTTACTAATGCTGCAGCAATTTGCTTGAAAGCAGTATCCAAATCCATCGGATGTAGTGATCACAATATAGTAGCCATATCTAGGAAAACCAAAGTTCCAAAGGCTGGGCCTAATACAGTGTATAAGAGGTCATACAATAAGTTTAGTGATTCCTATGTTGATGTAAATAATATTTGTTGGTCCGTGGTATGTAATGAGGAGCAACCAGACGCTGCACTTGACACATTTATGAAATTGCTTATCCCAGTTACTAATAAGCATGCACCCATTAAGAAAATGACTGTAAAAACTGTTAAATCCCTGTGGATTGATGAGGAATTGAAACATTTTATGGTTGAGAGGGATGAGGCAAAAGGAATGGCAAATAAGTCTGCCTGCACAACCGATTGACAAACGTACTGCAAATTGAGAAATCATGTGACTAAACTAAATAAAAAGAAGAAACTACACTATGAAACAAAGATATATTACATAAAGAATGATAGTAAAAAGCTTTGGAGCACCTTCAATGACATTTAGGGTAAAAAGGCAAACTCAGCTCCATCATTCATTGAATCAGATGGCTCATTCATCACAAAACCCACTATTTTAATGATTTTTTTCATTGGGAAGATTAGCAAACTTAGGCATGACATGCCAGTAACAAACACTGACACTACACATCCAAGTATATCTGACCAAATTTTGAAAGACAAGCGTTGTAATTTTGAATTCCATAAAGTGAGTGTGGAAGAGGTGAAAACATTGCTGTCTATCAACAATGACAAGCCACCGGGGTCTGACAACTTGGATGGAAAATTACTGAGGATAATAGCGGACGATATTGCCACTCCTATTTGCCATATCTTCAATTTAAGCCTACTAGAAATTGTGTGCCCTCAGGCCATTCAGCTACCCAAGAATAGTAAAGTCCCCTTTACTGGCTCAAATAGCTGACCAATCAGCCTGTTACCAAACCCTTCCTAAACGTTTGAAAAAAATGGTGTTTGACCAGATACAATGCTATTTTACAGTAAACAAATTGACTTTAAATAATAATAAACAGACTTTCAGCATGTTTTATAGTTAAGGACATTCAACATGCACGGCACTTACACAAATGACTGATGATTGGCTGAGTGAAATTGATGATCAAAAGATTGTGGGAGCTGTTTTGTTAGACTTCATAGTCTGCTGCTGGAAAAACATGTATGTTATACCTTTACACCCCCTGCTATATTGTGGATAAAGAGTTACCTGTCTAACAGCCTCTCCATCATAATCCAGGTAGAATCAGGCATTCCCCAGGGCAGCTGTCTAGGCCCCTTACTTTTTTCAATCTTTACTAATGACATGCCACTGGCCTTGAGTAAAGCCAGTGTGTCTATGTATGCGGATGACTCTACACTATACACGTCAACTGCTTGGAGTAACCCTGGATTGTAAATTGTCATGGTCAAAACATGTTGATACAACAGTAGCTAAGATGGGGAGAAGTCTGTCCATAATAAAGTGCTGCTCTGCCTTCTTAACAACACTATTAACAAGGCAGGTCCTACAGGCCCTAGTTTTGTCGCACCTGGACTGCTGTTCAGTCGTGTGGTCAGGTGACACAAAGAAGAAATTAGGAAAATTACAATTGGCTCAGAACACGGCTGGCCCTTAAATGTACAGGAGAGCTAACATTAATAATACGCATGTCAATCTGTCATTCCAAGATGGCGTAGCAGTGTGCTCGTGTAAATAGCCAGTTTTTTTTGTCTTTTTCGTATATATTTCTCAATCTCACTTTTCATCCTTCAACTAAATATACTTTCCTGCAACCCGCCTCATCCAATGTGGAAACAGATTCTATTATTTCTTTATGCATTTTTATCTAGCCAGCTAACTAGCTACTTGCTATTAGCCACCGTTAGCGGTTTTCACCATTGTCCGTGGCCTGCACTACCTACCAGCCAGCTCTAGCCTGGACAATTATCGGCCAGTCTGCACGGCGCGCTATCAACCCAGAACATATCGGATTTTCTGCCGGAATCACTGAATCACTGGACTTTTAACACCGGATCATCGCAACTAGCTAGCTGCAACCAAATGGATGTTGTTGTTGGCTAATCACCATTGTCCCGAAGCAAGCACCAGTTAGCCTTGAGCTAGCCTCGAGCCAGGCCCATCTCCCGGCTATCTACCTCTCTGTCAACCGGACGGGACCTCCTAGTGTCGACACGGAGCCCCGCCGATCCATCTCAACTGGTCTGCCGACGTAATCACCTGATGTGGTTTCAACAGGCTTCCCGTTGCGACGACCACGAAGATCCATCTGCTAGCCCCGGCCCACTAGCACACGCAATCAACAGCCGTGCCTCCTGCTCGCCTGTGCCGTAGCAGCCATCAAACTTGCTCCCGGACTCACCTATTGCTGTTCACTGGACCTTATGATCATTCAGCTATACAGCTGATGCCTGCTGGACTGTTCCTTTTACACGGTACCCCCATCCTGTTTATCTGTTTAGCCTCAGCCCAAACTTTCGTCGCAATTACCAGTTGTTGTCTTAGCTCTCTCGAATAACACCTGTGATTGCTTTATGCCTCTCTACCATGTCAATATGCCTTGCCTATTGCTGTTTGGGTTAGTTCTTATTATACAATTTCACTGTAGAGCCCCCAGTCCCGCTCAACCTGCCTCAGATAGCTCCTTTGTCCGACCCCCCCCCCCCCCCCCACACACACACACGTGGAGACCGGCTCAATCGGTGCCTCCAGTGATGCTATCTCTTTCATCGTTACCCAACGCTCAGGTTTACCTCCACTGTACTCATATCCTTCCATATCCTTGTCTGTACATAATGCCCTGAATCTATTCTACAACGCCCGGAAATCTGCCCCTTTTATTCTCTGTATCCAACACACTAGAAGACTAGAAGACCAGTTCTTAAAGCCTTTAGCCGTATCCTTATTCTAGTCCTCCTCTGTTCCTCTGGTGATGTAGAGGCTAACCCAGGCCCTATAGCCCCCAGTATCACTCCTACTCCCCAGGCGCTATCATTTGTTGACTTCTGTAACCGTAAAAGCCTTGGTTTCTTGCATGTTAACATCAGAAGCCTCCTCCCTAAGTTTGAGTTATTCACTGCGTTAGCACACTCCGCCAACCCTGATGTTCTAGCAGTGTCTGAATCCTGGCTTAGGAAGGCCACCAAAAACTCTGACATTTCCATCCCCAACTACAAAATGTTCCATCTAGATAGAACTGCCAAAGGGGGCGTAGTTGCAATCTACTGTAGAGATCTATCATACTATCCTGGTCTGTCCCTAAACAGTTTGAGCTTCTACTTCTAAAAATCCACCTTTCCAGAAACAAGTCTCTCACTGTTGCGGCTTGCTACAGACCCCCCTCAGCCCCCAGCTGTGCCCTGGACACCATATGTGAATTGATTGCCCCCCATCTATCCTCAGAGTTCGTACTGCTTGGTGACCTAAACTGGGATATGCTTAACACCCCGGGCGACCTACAATCTAAACTAGATGCCCTCAATCTCACACAAATGATCAAGGAACCTACCAGGTACAACCCTAAATCCGTAAACATGGGCACCCTCATAGCTATCATCCTCTAAATAAACCTCCGCTGTCTTGAACCAGGATCTCAGCGATCACTGCCTCATTGCCTGTGTCCGTAATGGGTCCGCGGTCAAACGACCACCCCTCATCACTGTCAAACACTCCCTAAAACACTTCAGTGAGCAGGCTTTCTAATTGACCTGGCCCAGGTATCCTGGATGGATATTGATCTCATTCCGTCAGTAGAGGATGCCTGGTTGTTCTTTAAAAGTGCTTTCCTCTCCATCTTAAATAAGCATGCCCCATTTAAAAAAATCAGAACTAAGAACAGATATAGCCCCTGGTTCACCCCAGACTTGACTGCCCTTGACCAGCACAAAAACATCATGTGGCGTATTGCATTAGCATCGAACAGCCCCCGCAATATGTAACTTTTCAGGGAAGTCAGGAACCAATCTACACAATCAGTTAGGAAAGCAAAGGCTAGCTTTTTCAAACAGAATTTGCATCCTGTAGCACTAACTCCAAAAAGTTTTGGGACACTGTAAAGTCCATGGAGAATAAGAGCACCTCCTCCCAGCTGCCCACTGCACTGAGGCTAGGAAACACTATCACCACCGATAAATCTACGATAATCGAGAATTTCAATAAGCATTTTGCTACGGCTGGCCATGCTTTCCACCTGGCTACCCCTTCTCCGGCCACCAGCTCTGCACCCTCCGCTGCAACTTGCCAATGCCCCCCCCTGCTTCTCCTTCACCCAAATTCAGATAGCTGATGTTCTGAAAGAGCTGCAAAATCTGGATCCCTACAAATCATCTGGGCTAGACAATCTGGACCCTTTCTAAAAGCAGACTGAACAGAACAGCAGACTGAACAGAACAGCAGACTGAACAGAACAGCAGACTGAACAGAACAGCAGACTGAACAGCAGACTGAACAGACCAGAACAGCAGACTGAACAGCAGACTGAACAGACCAGAACAGCAGACTGAACAGACCAGAACAGCAGACTGAACAGACCAGAACAGCAGACTGAACAGACCAGAACAGCAGACTGAACAGACCAGAATAGCAGACTGACCAGACCAGAACAGCAGACTGACCAGACCAGAACAGCAGACTGAACAGACCAGAACAGCAGACTGAACAGACCAGAATAGCAGACTGACCAGACCAGAACAGCAGACTGACCAGACCAGAATAGCAGACTGAACAGACCAGAACAGCAGACTGAACAGACCAGAATAGCAGACTGAACAGAACAGAACAGCAAACTTGACATTTGTCGCAGTGACATCCTGAACATTCTATTGAAATGGTTACTTGCATAGTGGAGTCTTTTGTTTAGACATGTAGCTAGCTAGCTAAACAATGAACCATAATCCCGACCCATAACGTTGCTACCCTGCATGGATCTGCAGTTAGCTAACCAACCAGATTCAATGTTAGCTAGCATTAGGCTATAACTAGCAATGCAAATGGCTCTGAGATACGAATAATATTACTACACAGATCATACATGTAACGTAGCTAGCGAGCCAGCCTGCTAACGTTAGCTAGCTAGCTACAGTACACTATAACTTGAAATTAAAATGACTTTCTGACTAAATTAGAAACGTGTAATATCTGACAATGTACAGTGTGGGAAAAAAGTATTTGATCCCCTGCTGATTTTGTACGTTTGCCCACTGACAAAGACATGATTAGTCTATCATTTTAATGGTAGGTTTATTTGAACAGAGACAGACAAACAACAAAAAAATCCAGAAAAACGCATGTCAAAAATGTTATAAATTGATTTGCATTTTAATGAGGGAAATAAGTATTTGACCCCTCTGCAAAACATGACTTAGTACTTGTTGGCAAAACCCTTGTTGGCAATCAAAGAGGTCAGACGTTTCTTGTAGTTGGCCACCAGGTTTGCACACATCTCAGGAGGGATTTTGTTCCACTCCTCTTTGCAGATCTTCTCCAAGTCATTAAGGTTTCGAGGCTAACGTTTGGCAACTTGAACCTTCATCTCACTCCATAGATTTTCTATGGGATTAAGGTCTGGAGACTGGCTAGGCCACTCCAGGACCTTAATGTGCTTCTTCTTGAGCCACTACTTTGTTGCCTTGGCTGTGTATTTTAGGTCATTGTCATGCTAGAATACCCATCCACGACCCATTTTCAATGCCCTGGCTGAGGGAAGGAGGTTCTCACCCAAGATTTGACGGTACATGGCCCCGTCCATCGTCCCTTTGATGCGGTGAAGTTGTCCTGTCCCCTTAGCAGAAAAACACCCCCAAAGTATAATGTTTCCACCTCCATGTTTGACAGTGGGGATGGTGTTCTTGGGGTCATAGGCAGCATTCTTCCTCCTCCAAACACGGCGAGTTGAGTTGATGCCAAAGAGCTCAATTTTGGTCTCATCTGAACACAACGCTTTCACCCAGTTCTCCTCTGAATCATTCAGATGTTCATTGGCAAACTTCAGACGGGCATGTATATGTGCTTTCTTGAACAGGGGGACTTTGCGGGCGCTGCAGGATTTCAGTCCTTCACGGCGTAGTGTGTTACCAATTGTTTTATTGGTGACTATGGTCCCAGCTGCCTGGAGATCATTGACAAGATCCTCCCGTGTAGTTCTGTGCTGATTCCTCACCGTTCTCATGATCATTGCAACTCCACGAGTTGAGATCTTGCATGGAGCCCCAGGCCGAGGGAGATTGACAGGTCTTTTGTGTTTCTTCCATTTGCGAATAATTGTACCAACTGTTGTCACCTTCTCACCAAGCTGCTTGGCGATGGTCTTGTAGCCCATTCCAGCTTTGTGTAGGTCTACAATCTTGTCCCTGACTTCCTTGGAGATCTCTTTGGTCTTGGCCATGGTGGAGAGTTTGGAATCTGATTGATTGCTTTTGTGGACAGGTTTCTTTTATACAGGTAAAAAACTGAGATTAGGAGCACTCCCTTTAAGAGTGTGCTCCTAATCTCAGCTCATTACCAGTATAAAAGACACCTGGGAGTCAGAAATCTTTCTGATTGAGTGGGGGTCAAATACTTATTTCCCTCATTAAAATGCAAATCAATTTTTGACATGCGTTTTTCTGGATTTTTTTGTTGTTATTCTGTCTCTCACTGTTCAAATAAACCTACCATTAAAATTATAGACTGATCATTTCTTTGTCAGTGGGCAAACGTGCAAAATCAGCAGAGGATCAAATACTTTTTTCCCTCACTGTGTAGCATTTCTTAATATTTTTCAGTTCCTTTGGCTTTGATTCCTCATGATAGAGTACTGCTCTGTTCAAGTAGACTGTGATTTTTCTCTCTCACTCCCTCAGTCTCTCTCTCTCACACACACACACACACACACACACTGTACGTGTGATAGCAGAGATTGCTATGTGTAATGTCTGTAGCTTGAAACTGCCAAGCTCTGTTGGCCACCACCTTTCCTGTTGATTCTGAGCATGTTGCCATGCATTAACACAAACCAATCTAGCAGTAGGGTAAAACCAAGCTAGCAGTAGGGTAAAACCAAGCTAGCAGCCTCTGTAGGGTAAAACCAAGCTAGCAGCCTCTGTAGGGTAAAACCAAGCTAGCAGCCTCTGTAGGGTAAAACCAAGCTAGCAGTAGGGTAAAACCAAGCTAGCAGCCTCTGTAGGGTAAAACCAAGCTAGCAGGCTCTGTAGGGTAAAACCAAGCTAGCAGGCTCTTTAGGGTAAAACCAAGCTAGCAGCCTCTGTAGGGTAAAACCAAGCTAGCAGCCTCTGTAGGGTAAAACCAAGCTAGCAGCCTCTGTAGGGTAAAACCAAGCTAGCAGCCTCTGTAGGGTAAAACCAAGCTAGCAGCCTCTGTAGGGTAAAACCAAGCTAGCAGGCTCTGTAGGGTAAAACCAAGCTAGCAGGCTCTTTAGGGTAAAACCAAGCTAGCAGTAGGGTAAAACCAAGCTAGCAGCCTCTGTAGGGTAAAACCAAGCTAGCAGGCTCTGTAGGGTAAAACCAAGCTAGCAGCCTCTGTAGGGTAAAACCAAGCTAGCAGTAGGGTAAAACCAAGCTAGCAGCCTCTGTAGGGTAAAACCAAGCTAGCAGGCTCTGTAGGGTAAAACCAAGCTAGCAGGCTCTGTAGGGTAAAACCAAGCTAGCAGGCTCTTTAGGGTAAAACCAAGCTAGCAGCCTCTGTAGGGTAAAACCAAGCTAGCAGCCTCTGTAGGGTAAAACCAAGCTAGCAGCCTCTGTAGGGTAAAACCAAGCTAGCAGCCTCTGTAGGGTAAAACCAAGCTAGCAGGCTCTGTAGGGTAAAACCAAGCTAGCAGGCTCTTTAGGGTAAAACCAAGCTAGCAGCCTCTGTAGGGTAAAACCAAGCTAGCAGGCTCTGTAGGGTAAAACCAAACTAGCAGCCTCTGTAGGGTAAAACCAAGCTAGCAGCCTCTGTAGGGTAAAACCAAGCTAGCAGGCTCTGTAGGGTAAAACCAAGCTAGCAGGCTCTGTAGGGTAAAACCAAGCTAGCAGGCTCTGTAGGGTAAAACCAAGCTAGCAGGCTCTGTAGGGTAAAACCAAGCTAGCAGTAGGGTAAAACCAAGCTAGCAGTATGGTAAAACCAAGCTAGCAGGCTCTGTAGGGTAAAACCAAGCTAGCAGTAGGGTAAAACCAAGCTAGCAGGCTCTGTAGGGTAAAACCAAGCTAGCAGTAGGGTAAAACCAAGCTAGCAGGCTCTGTAGGGTAAAACCAAGCTAGCAGCCTCTGTAGGGTAAAACCAAGCTAGCAGGCTCTGTAGGGTGAAACCAAGCTAGCAGGCTCTGTCGGGTAAAACCAAGCTAGCAGGCTCTGTAGGGTAAAACCAAGCTAGCAGTAGGGTAAAACCAAGCTAGCAGTAGGGTAAAACCAAGCTAGCAGGCTCTGTAGGGTAAAACCAAGCTAGCAGCCTCTGTAGGGTAAAACCAAGCTAGCAGCCTCTGTAGGGTAAAACCAAGCTAGCAGCCTCTGTAGGGTAAAACCAAGCTAGCAGGCTCTGTAGGGTAAAACCAAGCTAGCAGGCTCTGTAGGGTAAAACCAAGCTAGCAGGCTCTGTAGGGTAAAACCAAGCTAGCAGGCTCTTTAGGATAAAACCAAGCTAGCAGTAGGGTAAAACTAAGCTAGCAGGCTCTGTAGGGTAAAACCAAGCTAGCAGGCTCTGTAGGGTAAAACCAAGCTAGCAGCCTCTGTAGGGTTAAACCAAGCTAGCAGTAGGGTAAACCAAGCTAGCAGGCTCTGTAGGGTAAAACCAAGCTAGCAGGCTCTGTAGGGTAAAACCAAGCTAGCAGTAGGGTAAAACCAAGCTAGCAGGCTCTGTAGGGTAAAACCAAGCTAGCAGGCTCTGTAGGGTAAAACCAAGCTAGCAGGCTCTGTAGGGTAAAACCAAGCTGGCAGCCTCTGTAGGGTAAAACCAAGCTAGCAGGCTCTTTAGGGTAAAACCAAGCTAGCAGGCTCTGTAGGGTAAAACCAAGCTAGCAGGCTCTGTAGGGTAAAACCAAGCTAGCAGGCTCTGTAGGATAAAACCAAGCTAGCAGGCTCTGTAGGGTAAAACCAAGCTAGCAGTAGGGTAAAACCAAGCTAGCAGTAGGGTAAAACCAAGCTAGCAGTAGGGTAAAACCAAGCTAGCAGGCTCTGTAGGGTAAAACCAAGCTAGCAGGCTCTGTAGGGTAAAACCAAGCTAGCAGGCTCTGTAGGGTAAAACCAAGCTAGCAGTAGGGTAAAACCAAGCTAGCAGCCTCTGTAGGGTAAAACCAAGCTAGCAGTAGGGTAAAACCAAGCTAGCAGCCTCTGTAGGGTAAAACCAAGCTAGCAGCCTCTGTAGGGTAAAACCAAGCTAGCAGGCTCTGTAGGGTAAAACCAAGCTAGCAGGCACTTTAGGCTAAAACCAAGCTGGCAGCCTCTGTAGGGTATAGCTCTGATTTGCAGATTGAAAACATGAGTACTGAGTGTGATGGTGGGGAAGATGGCCTTTGAATGCTAGCAATAACAGCGATGGAATTGGCAAGAACACAAGAACACAAACATACCTGGGACCAGGCTACTTCAATGCTTTGATTGCTTTCCAGTCAGGTGGATCAGGTAGTTGGCTGAGTGAGGTCACCAGGCTACCCTGGTAGAGGTTGGTGTTTGAGCATACACCTCTGCTGCTGTGGTTCACACACAGAGACATCTCTGCAGTCTTCTCTTCACACACCTCTGCTGCTGTGGTTGCAACAGGAGACTAACGTTTGCAGCCTCTGAAATCTGGGACCTCGTCTGCTTAATTGTGAACAATGGTGCCACTGCTGCTTCGCTGCCATCAGAGCAGACTGCATAATTTATGTGTTCCAGTGTTTTGAGTCTGCTGTTGATTTATGGTCTAACATGTACTGGAACACAGTCTGTTCTGTTCTATTCTGCTGTCCTCTCCTCAGTGGCCTGGGAGCAAGGAGTTACATCCCTGTTACTGGGTACATACTGTAGGCTCATAGATAAATACAGTGGCTTGCGAAAGTATTCACCCCACCTTGGCATTTTTCCTATTTTGTTGCCTTACAACCTGGAATTAAAATGGATTTTTGGGGGGTTTGTATCATTTGATTTACACAACATGCCTACCACTTTGAAGATGCAAAATATTTTTTTGCTGCAATTACAGCTGCAAGTCTCTTGGGGTATGTCTCTATAAGCTTTGCACATCTAGCCACTGGGATTTTTGCCCATTCTTCAAGGCAAAACTACTCCAGCTCATTCAAGTTGAATGGGTTCCGCTGGTGTACAGCAATCTTTAAGTCATACCACAGATTCTCAATTGGATTGAGGTCTGGGCTTTGACTAGGCCATTCCAAGACATTTAAATGTTTCCCCTCAAACCACTTGAGTGTTGTTTAGCAGTATGCTTAGGGGTCATTGTCCTGCTGGAAGGTGAACCTCCGTCCCAGTCTCAAATCTCTGGAAGACTGAAACAGGTTTCCCTCAAGATTTTCCCTGTATTTAGCGCCATCCATCATTCCTTCAATTCTGACCAGTTTCCCAGTCCCTGCCGATGGAAAACACCCCTACAGCATGATGCTGCCACCACCATTCTTCACTGTGGGGATGGTGTTCTCGGGGTGATGAGAGGTGTTGGGTTTGTTTCAGACATAGCGTTTTCCTTGATGGCCAAAAAGCTAATCTGACCAGAGTATGTTTGAGGAGTCTCCCACATGCCTTTTGGCGAACACCAAACGTGTTTGCTTATTTTTTTCTTTAAGCAATGGCTTTTTTCTGGCCACTCTTCCGTAAAGCCCAGCTCTGTGGAGTGTACGGCTTAAAGTGGTCCTATGGACAGATACTCCAATCTCCGCTGTGGAGCTTTGCAGCTCCTTCAGGGTTATCTTTGGTCTCTTTGTTGCCTCTCTGATTAATGCCCTCCTTGCCTGGTCTGTGAGTTTTGGTGGGCGGCCCTCTCTTGGAAGGTTTGTTGTGGTGCCATATTCTTTCCATTGTTTAATAATGGATTTAATGGTGCTCCGTGGGATGTTGAAAGTTTCAGATATTTTTTTATAACCCAACCTGATCTGTACTTCTCCTCAACCTTGTCCCTGACCTGTTTGGATAGCTCCTTGGTCTTCATGGTGCCGCTTGCTTGGTGGTGCCCCTTGCTTAGTGGTGTTGCAGACTCTGGGGCCTTTCAGAACAGGTGTGTGTGTGTATGTATGTATGTATATATGTATATGCAAGAGAGGATGTGCAAATGGAGATACTGGGGTACAAATGAGCAAAATAAATAACAATATGGGGATGAGGTAGTTGAGTGGGCTAATTTCAGAAGGGCTGTGTACAGGTGCAGTGATCGGTAAGGTGCTCAGACAACTGATGCTTAAAGTTAGTGAGGGAGATAAGAGTCTCCAGTTTCAGAGATTTTTGCAGTTTGTTCCAGTCATTGGCAGCAGAGAACTGGAAGGAATGGCGGCCGAAGGAGGTGTTGGCTTTGGGAATGACCAGTGAGATATACTACGGGTGGGTGTTGCTATGGTGACCAATGAGCTAAGATAAGGCGGAGATTTGCCTAGTAGTGATTTATAGATGGCCTGGAGCCAGTGGGTTTGGCGACGAATATGTAGTGAGGACCAGCCAACAAGAGCGTACAGGTCACAGTGGTGGGTAGTATATGGGGCTTTGGTGACAAAACGGATGGCACTGTGATAGACTACATCCAATTTGCTGAGTAGAGTGTTGGAGGCTATTTTGTAAATGACGTCGCCAAAGTCAAGGATCGGTAGGACAGTCAGTTTTACGAGGGCATGTTTGGCAGCATGAGTGAAGAAGGCTTTGTTGCGAAATAGGAAGCCGATTCTAGATTTAACTTTGGATTGGAGATGCTTAATGTGAGTCTGGAAGGAGAGTTTACAGTCTAACCAGACACCTAGGTATTTGTAGTTGTCCACATACTCTAGGTCAGACCCGTCGAGAGTAGTGATTCTAGTCGGGTGGGCGGGTGCCAGCAGTGTTCGATTGAAGAGCATGCATTTAGTGTTACTAGTGTTTAAGAGCAGTTGGAGGCTACTGAAGGAGTGTTGTATGGCATTGAAGCTCGTTTGGAGATTTGTTAACACAGTGTCCAATGAAGGGCCAGATGTATACAAAATGGTGTCGTCTGTGTAGAGGTGGATCTGAGAGTCACCAGCAGCAAGAACGACATCATTAATATACACAGAGAATAGAGTCGGCCCAACCCTGTGGCACCCCCATAGTGACTGCCATAGGTCCAGACAACAGGCCCTCCGATTTGACACATTGAACTCTATCTGAGAAGTAGTTGGTGAACCAGGCGAGGCAGTCATTTGAGAAACCAAGGCTATTTAGTCTGCCAATAAGAATGCGGTGATTGACAGAGTCGAAAGCCTTGGCCAGGTCGATGAAAACGGCTGCACAGTACTGTCTATTATCGATCGCGGTTATAATATCGTTTAGGACCTTGAGCGTGGCTGAGGTGCACCCATGACCAGCTCGGAAACCGGATTGCGTAGCGGAGAAGGTACGGTGGGATTCGAAATGGTCGGTGATCTGTTTGTTAACTTGGCTTTCAAAAACTTTCAAAAGGCAGGGCAGGATGGATATAGGTCAAATCAAATCAAATTGTATTGGCCACATGCGCCGAATACAACAGGTGCAGACATTACAGTGAAATGCTTACTTACAGCCCTTAACCAACAGTGCATTTATTTTTAACAAAAAAGTAAAAATAAAACAACAACAAAAAAAGTGTTGAGAAAAAAAGAGCAGAAGTAAAATAAAATAACAGTAGGGAGGCTACAGTGGGGAAAAAAAGTATTTAGTCAGCCACCAATTGTGCAAGTTCTCCCACTTAAAAAGATGAGAGAGGCCTGTAATTTTCATCATAGGTACACGTCAACTATGACAGACAAAATGAGAGAAAAAAATCCAGAAAATCACATTGTAGGATTCTTTATGAATTTATTTGCAAATTATGGTTGAAAATAAGTATTTGGTCAATAACAAAAGTTTCTCAATACTTTGTTATATACCCTTTGTTGGCAATGACACAGGTCAAACGTTTTCTGTAAGTCTTCACAAGGTTTTCACACACTGTTGCTGGTATTTTGGCCCATTCCTCCATGCAGATCTCCTCTAGAGCAGTGATGTTTTGGGGCTGTCGCTGGGCAACACGGACTTTCAACTCCCTCCAAAGATTTTCTATGGGGTTGAGATCTGGAGACTGGCTAGGCCACTCCAGGACCTTGAAATGCTTCTTACGAAGCCACTCCTTCATTGCCCGGGCGGTGTGTTTGGGATCATTGTCATGCTGAAAGACCCAGCCACGTTTCATCTTCAATGCCCTTGCTGATGGAAGGAGGTTCTCACTCAAAATCTCACGATACATGGCCCCATTCATTCTTTCCTTTACACGGATCAGTCGTCCTGGTCCCTTTGCAGAAAAACAGCCCCAAAGCATGATGTTTCCACCCCCATGCTTCACAGTAGGTATGGTGTTCTTTGGATGCAACTCAGCATTCTTTGTCCTCCAAACACGACGAGTTGAGTTTTTACCAAAAAAGTTCTATTTTGGTTTCGTCTGACCATATGACATTCTCCCAATCCTCTTCTGGATCATCCAAATGCACTCTAGCAAACTTCAGACGGGCCTGGACATGTACTGGCTTAAGCAGGGGGACACGTCTGGCACTGCAGAATTTGAGTCCCTGGCGGCGTAGTGTGTTACTGATGGTAGGCTTTGTTACTTTGGTCCCAGCTCTCTGCAGGTCATTCACTAGGTCCCCCTGTGTGGTTCTGGGATTTTTGCTCACCGTTCTTGTGATCATTTTGACCCCACGGGTTGAGATCTTGCGTGGAGCCCCAGATCGAGGGAGAATATCAGTGGTCTTGTATGTCTTCCATTTCCTAATAATTGCTCCCACAGTTGATTTCTTCAAACCAAGCTGCTTACCTATTGAAGATTCAGTCTTCCCAGCCTGGTGCAGGTCTACAATTTTGTTTCTGGTGTCCTTTGACAGCTCTTTGGTCTTGGCCATAGTGGAGTTTGGAGTGTGACTGTTTGAGGTTGTGGACAGGTGTCTTTTATACTGATAACAAGTTCAAACAGGTGCCATTAATACAGGTAACGAGTGGAGGACAGAGGAGCCTCTTAAAGAAGAAGTTACAGGTCTGTGAGAGCCAGAAATCTTGCTTGTTTGTAGGTGACCAAATACTTATTTTCCACCATAATTTGCATATAAATTCATAAAAAATCCTACAATGTGATTTTCTGGAATTTTTTTCCTCAATTTGTCTGTCATAGTTGACGTGTACCTATGATGATAATTACAGGCCTCTCTCATCTTTTTAAGTGGGAGAACTTGCACAATTGGTGGCTGACTAAATACTTTTTTTCCCCACTGTATATATATACAGGAGGGTACCGGTGCAGAGTCAATGTGCGGGGGCACCGGCTAGTTGAGGTAGTTGAAGTAATATCTACATGTGGGCAGAGTTAAAGTGACTATGCATAAATAATTAACAGAGTAGCAGCAGGGTAAAAGGATGGGGTGGGGGGGGCAGCAGGCGGTGTCAGAGAGAACAGTCTATGACTAGGGTGGCTGGAGTCTGACAATTTTGAGGGCTTTCCTCTGACACCGCCTGGTATAGAGGTCCTGGATGGCAGGAAGCTTGGCCCCAGTGATGTACTGGGCTTTACGCACTACCCTCTGTAGTGCCTTGCGGTCGGTGGCCAAGCAGTTGCCATACCAGGCGGTGATGCAACCAGTCAGGATGCTCTCGATGGTGCAGCTGTAGAATTTTTTGAGGATCTGAGGACCCATGCCAAATCTTTTTAGTCTCCTGAGGGGGAATAGGCTTTGTCGTGCCCTCTTCACGACTGTCTTGGTGTGTTTGGACCATGATAGTTCGTTGGTGATGTGGACACCAAGGAACTTGAAGCTCTCAACCTGTTCCACTACAGCCCCGTCGATGAGAATGGGGGCGTGCTCAGTCCTCTTTTTTTTTCCTGTAGTCCACAATCATCTCCTTTGTCTTGTCACGTTGAGGGAGAGGTTGTTGTCCTGGCACCACACGGCCAGGTCTCTGACCTCCTCCCTATAGGCTGTCTCATTGTTGTCGGTGATCAGGCCTACCACTGTTGTGTCGTCGGCAAACTGAACCTGTCACATCCTGTCTCTTTCTACCTTAACCTGTCATATCCTGGCCCTACCTACCTTAACCTGTCCTGTCCCAACCTATCATAACCTGTCATAACCTGTCTCTCCTGTCATAACCTGTCTCTCCTGTCATAACCTGTCTCTCCTGTCTCTCCTGTCTATCCTGTTTGTGCAAATATGGGTTGGCAGGACCGGTGGTTAGTAGACCGGCGACGTCGAGCGCCGGAGGGAGGGGGGAGGGGGGGGGGGGGGGGGGGGGGGGATGGGGGGGGGGAGATGGGAGGGAGATGGAGGGAGATGAGGGGAGGGAGGTATATGGAGGGAGGGAGATGGAGGGAGGGGAGGAGGGAGGAGGGGAGGGGGAGGAGGGAGGGAGCAGGAGTAGGCGTGCCAGACTGTGACGATCATGGAATTCTGGATGACTGTAATTGGCCAAATGACCGCGGTCACCGTTATATCTGTTAGATTATCAACAACAATTCAAAAAAATAAAAAATAATTGTTGCACATTTTCTCCTAACTAGCCCTGGTGTAGTATGTTATAATGCTCCAAACCACAGACGTTCTAGAACCTCAGGATGTTCACATTTTAAATGATTGTTTTGTTGCTCCATATCTCCATCAGACAGCTGTAAAAAGGCTGTTGCCGGTAAACGTCTTAAACATCCTGTCACCCTAAGCACCAATTAGACAGCAGACACTTTCCTCACTTTCCTCCAGATAATGACACCCTGTGTCTGAAATGGCACCCCTGTTCCCTATATAGTGCACTACTTTAGACCAGAGAATGGCACCCTATTCCCTATATAGTGCACTACTTTAGACCAGAGAATGGCACCCTATTCCCTATATAGTGCACTACTTTAGACCAGAGAATGGCACCCTATTCCCTATATAGTGCACTACTTTAGACCAGAGAATGGCACCCTATTCCCTATATAGTGTACTACTTTAGACCAGAGAATGGCACCCTATTCCCTATATAGTGCACTACTTTAGACCAGAGAATGGAACCCTATTCCCTATGTAGTGCACTACTTTAGACCAGAGAATGGCACCCCTGTTCCCTATATAGTGCACTACTTTTGGCCAGAGCTCTGGTCATTTGGGACTCGTCCACTCTTCACCTCGTCCAGATAACGGTGTCAGATATCAGCAGCCAGTCAAGGTAGAGCAGGAAACAATGGAGTGATGGATGTTTTCATTGGAGGAATATATATTTTTTCAGGTGAATCCACTTACTCCTAATGTAAATCAGTCTTTATGATGATGACTCAAGATGGGCAGGAAATTATCTTTCAATGGCACTACTTTTGATAAACACATCAATGTTTCTTCTTATTGGTGTCCTTTTAGTAGTGGTTTCTTTGCAGCGATTTGACCATGAAGGCCTGATTCACACAGTCTCCTCTGAACAGTTGATGTTGAGATGTGTCTGTGACTTGAACTCTGTGAAGCATTTATTGGGGCTGCAATTTCTGAGGATGGTAACTCTAATAAACGTATCCTCTGCAGCAGAGGTAACTCTGGGTCTTCCATTCCTGTCGCGGTCCTCATGAGAGCCAGTTTCATCATAGCGCTTGATGGTTTTTGTGACTGCACTTGAAAAAACGTTCAAAGTTGTTGAAATGTTCCATATTGACTGACCTTCATGTCTTAAAGTAATGATGGACTGTTGTTTCTCTTTGCTTATTTGAGCTGTTCTTGCCATAATATGGACTTGGTCTTTTACCAAATAGGGCTATCCTCTGTATACCCCTCCCTACCTTGTCACAACACAACTGATTGGCTCAAACACATTAAGAAGGAAATAAATTCCTCAAATTAACTTTTAACAAGGCACACCTGTTAATTGAAATGCATTGCAGGTGACTACCTCATGAAGCTGGTTGAGAGAATGCCAAGAGTGTGCAAAGCTGTCATCAAGGCAAAGGGTGGCTATTTGAAGAATCTCAAATATAAAATATATTTTGATTTGTTTAACACTTTTTTGGTTACTACATGATTCCATGTGTGTTATTTCATAGTTTTGAATGAGTAGGTGGGTCCAAACTTTTGACTGGTACTTTATAGTGCTGTTAGTCTATAGGGTTAATGTTAGCTGCATAGTGCTGTTAGTCTATAGGGTTAATGTTAGCTGCATAGTGCTGTTAGTCCATAGGTGGAAATAAATGGGCACTATACGCCCAGACACACACACACACACACACACACACTATGGGTCCAGGGAGAGGACCTGTCAATATGTGAGGCTCAGAACTAATGTGCTGACCATGTGATCAGACCTGGCGGTGGATCAGGGAGAGGAGAGGTGCCCTTGGGGGTGAAAGCACGAAACGATAATGACTTTCCCATTAGTGAGAAGATTGAAACGCTGTGTTAATCTTCCCATACAGTAGCATGATAATGGACAAAAATGGACAGTCATTAAGCTAAATTTCTAGCACCCAGTCAAGATGCTACATCATTTTCGGTAACACCCTGTTGTCCTTATACCGTCATCAGCGTGTTGTCGTCGTACCGTCATCAGCCTGTTGTCGTCGTACCGTCATCAGCCTGTTGTCGTCGTACCGTCATCAGCCTGTTGTCGTCGTACCGTCATCAGCCTGTTGTCGTCGTACCATCATCAGCCTGTTGTCGTCGTACCGTCATCAGCCTGTTGTCGTCGTACCGTCATCAGCCTGTTGTCGTCGTACCGTCATCAGCCTGTTGTCGTCGTACTGTCATCAGCCTGTTGTCCTTATACCGTCATCAGCCTGTTGTCGTCGTACCGTCATCAGCCTGTTGTCGTCGTACCGTCATCAGCCTGTTGTCGTCGTACCGTCATCAGCCTGTTGTCGTCGTACCGTCATCAGCCTGTTGTCGTCGTACCGTCATCAGCCTGTTGTCGTCGTACCGTCATCAGCCTGTTGTCGTCGTACCGTCATCAGCCTGTTGTCCTCGTACCGTCATCAGCCTGTTGTCGTCGTACCGTCATCAGCCTGTTGTCGTCGTACCGTCATCAGCCTGTTGTCGTCGTACCGTCATCAGCCTGTTGTCGTCGTACCGTCATCAGCCTGTTGTCGTCGTACCGTCATCAGCCTGTTGTCGTCGTACCGTCATCAGCCTGTTGTCGTCGTACCGTCATCAGCCTGTTGTCGTCGTACCGTCATCAGCCTGTTGTCGTCGTACCGTCATCAGCCTGTTGTCGTCGTACCGTCATCAGCCTGTTGTCGTCGTACCGTCATCAGCCTGTTGTCGTCGTACCGTCATCAGCCTGTTGTCGTCGTACCGTCATCAGCCTGTTGTCGTCGTACCGTCATCAGCCTGTTGTCCTCGTACCGTCATCAGCCTGTTGTCCTCATACCGTCATCAGCCTGTTGTCCTCATACTGGGTGCTTCCAAACGGCACCCTATTCCCTATATAGTGCACTACTTTTGACCAGGGACCTGCACTATGTAGGAAATAGGGGATAATTTGGGACGCACACAGGCACTCATTAGAAACCTTCTTTTGAGGGGTAAATGCAGGTGCATGACTTCTGCGCTTCCCCTTCATTTGCATAATGGTGGATAGTCAATATAAACTGTCTCTAACCAGAATAGAAAGAGGAGTGGGAGGCCCCGGTGCACAACTGAGCAAGAGGACAAATATATTAGAGTGTCTAGTTTGAGAAAGACGCCTCACAGGTCCTCAACTGGCAGCTTCATTAAATAGTACCCGCAAAACACCAGTCTCAACGTCAACAGTGAAGAGGCGACTCCAGGATGCTGACCTTCTAGGCAGAGTTGCAAAGAAAAAGCCATATATCAGACTGCCCATCTTAATCTTTTCTTTTTATTGGCCAGTCTGAGATATTGCTTTTTCTTTGCAATGCTGTTCTGTGAAGGGAATAGTACACAGTGTTGTACGAGATCTTCAGTTTCTTGGCAATTTCTTGCATAGAATAGCCTTCATTTCTCTGAACAAGAATAGACTGACGAGTTTCAGAAGAAAGTTATTTGTTTCTTGCCATTTTGAGCCTGTAATTGAAGCCACAATTGCTGATGCTCCAGATACTCAACTAGTCTCAAGAAGGCCAGTTTTATTGCTTCTTTAATCAGCACAACAGTTTTCAGCTGTGCTAACATAATTGCAAAAGGGTTTTCTAATGATCAATTAGCCTTTTAAAATGATAAACTTGGATTAGCAAACACAACGTGCCATTGGAACACAGGACTGATGGTTGCTGATAATGGGCCTCTGTACGCCTATGTAGATATTCCATAAAAAATCAGCCGTTTCCAGCTACAATGGCCATTTACAACATGAACAATGTCTACACTGTAATTCTGATCAATTTGATGTTATTTTAATGGACAATTATTTTTTCAAAAACAAGGACATTTCTACCTGACCCCAACCTTTTGAACGGTAGTGTGTATATATAGAAATAGTGACACAAGGAATAAATACACAGTGAATAACGAATAACAATAATGAGTAAAAATAACTTGGCTACATACAGGAAGTACCAGTACTGAGTCGATGTGCAGGGGTACGAGGTGATAACATGGCTATATACAGGGAGTACCAGCACCGAGTCGATGTGCAGGGGTACGAGGTAATAACATGGCTATATACAGGGAGTACCAGGTAATAACATGGCTATATACAGGAAGTACCAGGTAATAACATGACTATATACAGGGAGTACCAGTACCGAGTCGATGTGCAGGGGTACGAGGTAATTGAGGTAGCTATGTACCAGTGGCGGTCGGTGCCGTTTATGATGAGGGAGGACAAAAACTGTTTTCATGAGCATGGCCTTATTTCTATTACAGCATATTGGTTGACTTTCATTAATATTCCATTCACCCAGTTCAATGTAACATCGATAGGTTTAGGCTACTACATGATAGGGAAAATGTTCCCTATACCCATCATGAGGTTGCTACAACCTAGACTATGAATGAAGGTTTACAACGTACAGTTGAAGTCGGAAGTTTACATACACTTAGGTTGGAGTCATTAAAACTCGTTTTTTCAACCACTCCAAACATTTATTGTTAACAAACTATAGTTTTGGCAAGTCGGTTAGGACATCTACTTTGTGCATGACACAAGTAATTTTTCCAACAATTGTTTACAGACAGATTACTTATAATTCACTGTATCACAATTCCAGTGGTTCAGAAGTTTACATACACTAAGTTGACTGTGCCTTTAAACAGCTTGGAAAATTCCAGAAAATGATGTCATGGCTTTAGAAGCTTCTGCTAGGCTAATTTACATAATTTGAGTCAATTGGAGGTGTACCTGTGGATGTATTTCAAGGCCTACCTTCAAACTCAGTGCCTCGTTGCTTGACATCATGGGAAAATCAAAAGAAATCAGCAAAGACCTCAGAAAGAAAACTGTAGACCTCCACAAGTCTGGTTCATCCTTGGAAGCAATTTCCAAACGCCTGAAGGTACCACGTTCATCTGTACAAACAATAGTACGCAAGTATAAACACCATGGGACCACGCAGCTGTCATACCGCTCAGGAAGGAGACGCGTTCTGTCTCCTAGAGATGAACGTACTTTGGTGCGAAAAGTGCAAATCAATCCCAGAACAACAGCAAAGGACCTTGTGAAGATGCTGGAGGAAACAGGTACAAAAGTATCTATATCCACAGTAAAACGAGTCCTATATCGACATAACCTGAAAGGCCGCTCAGCAAGGAAGAAGCCACTGCTCCAAAACCGCCATAAAAAAAGCCAGACTACGGTTTGCAACTGCACATTGGGACAAAGATCGTACTTTGAGGACAGTGACACGTTCAATACCGCCTTTCACACTCTTGCCTGCATCTAGCTGATCTAGGGTGTAATCATTAGTCCAACAGTTGGAGTAGCCTGATCATCTGTGGGCCTACATGAAATATCTACCATCTAACAAGCAACCTAACCAATATGCACCCAGCCAGCCACCTGTGCTAATATGCACTGAACTTTATTATGATAACCACCAAAGCAATACTATTGACTGTGGGCTGAATGCCGACAGTGAATATATATATAGTTTTCTAAGTAATGACTCGGGACGTCGGTTGTAAAAATGAAAGCTTATTTTTAGTAATAATACTTGAGCACGTGTCACGAACGTTGAGAGACCTACGTGAGAATGCTATTCATTGACTACAGCTCAGCATTCAACACCATAGTGCCCTCTAAGCTCATCACTAAGCTAAGGATCCTGGGACTAAACACCTCCCTCTGCAACTGGATCCTGGACTTCCTGACGGGCCGCCCCCAGGTGGTAAGGGTAGGTAACAACACATCTGCCACACTGATCCTCAACACGGGGGCCCCTCAGGGGTGCGTGCTCAGTCCCCTCCTGTACTCTCTGTTCACCCATGACTGCATGGCCAGGCACGACTCCAACACCATCATTAAGTTTGCCGACGACACAACAGTGGTAGGCCTGATCACCGACAACGATGAGACAGCCTATAGGGAGGAGGTCAGAGATCTGGCCGTGTGGTGCCAGGACAACAACCTCTCCCTCAACGTGACCAAGACAAAGGAGATGATTGTGGACTACAGGAAAAAAAAGAGGACTGAGCACGCCCCCATTCTCATCGACGGGGCTGTAGTGGAACAGGTTGAGAGCTTCAAGTTCCTTGGTGTCCACATCACCAACGAACTATCATGGTCCAAACACACCAAGACAGTCGTGAAGAGGGCACGACAAAGCCTATTCCCCCTCAGGAGACTAAAAAGATTTGGCATGGGTCCTCAGATCCTCAAAAAATTCTACAGCTGCACCATCGAGAGCATCCTGACTGGTTGCATCACCGCCTGGTATGGCAACTGCTTGGCCTCTGACCGCAAGGCACTACAGAGGGTAGTGCGTACGGCCCAGTACATCACTGGGGCAAAGCTTCCTGCCATCCAGGACCTCTATACCAGGCGGTGTCAGAGGAAGGCCCTCAAAATTGTCAAAGACTCCAGCCACCCTAGTCATAGACTGTTCTCTCTGCTACCGCACGGCAAGCGGTACCGGAGTGCCAAGTCTAGGTCCAAAAGACTTCTCAACAGCTTCTACCCCCAAGCCATAAGACTCCTGAACAGCTAATCATGGCTACCCGGACTATTTGCACTGCCCCCCCCACCCCATCCTTTTACCCTGCTGCTACTCTGTTAATTATTTATGCATAGTCACTTTAACTCTGCCCACATGTACATATTACTTCAACTACCTCAACTAGCCGGTGCCCCCGCACATTGACTCTGCACTGGTACCCCCCTGTATATATAGCCTCCCTACTGTTCTTTTATTTTACTTCTGCTCTTTTTTTCTCAACACTTTTTTTGTTGTTTTTATTTTTACTTTTTTGTTAAAAATAAATGCACTGTTGTTAAAAAAAATGCACTGTTGGTTAAGGGCTGTAAGTAAGCATTTCACTGTAATGTCTGCACCTGTTGTATTCGGCGCATATGGCCAATAAAATTTGATTTGATTTGATTTGCAAACGAGAGTTTCTATTGGACAAATTCAGGTATGTTGATCCCCGTTTCGTTCCGTTTGCTTCCGTTTAAGAAACGTTTTTCAACAGAATCGGCGGAATGAATACACACCTGATCAACACAGTTAACTTTCATAGCAGCCACGCATCTATGCGCTCTACTTTTCTCACTTTTTCTCTTCGTTTGTGGACTTCAACACATCAGCTTTATGTCACCAGGCTACAAACAGCCTACATCATTGTCACCATATTAGCTAAAGTAACGTCATAGTCAGCATAGCTAATAGAACTAACACGTTAGTAAACCCACTACAATCATGCAGTAACATTACAGTGTACAGTCAGTAAGCAGTTTAGCAGTTACACCGGCGGGCCCCAGTGGCAATAAATTAGTAAAACTAAAAGCTTACCTTGACTTGGAAGAGTACCAGTGTTGTGTTGGATATAGCCAGCTAGCTAACATAGCATCCATCTGTTTGAGCAGGGTGTTTGAGTAGGCTAAACTAGCTAGCTGCTAGTGACTATCTCTCTATCATTTTGGAATAAATTAATTTGTTCAAAACTGTTAAACTATTGTCTTTCTCTCTCTGAGTCAACTACTCACCACATTTTATGCACTGCAGTGCTAGCTAGCTGTAGCTTATGCTTTCAGTACTAGATTCATTCTCTGATCCTTTGATTGGGTGGACAACATGTCAGTTCATGCTGCAAGAGCTCTGATAGGTTGGAGGATGTCCTTCCGGAAGTTACTGTTTAAGTCTATGGAAGGGGTTGAGAACCATGAGCCTCCTAGGTTTTGTATTGAAGTCAATGTACCCAGAGGAGGACAGAAGCTAGCTGTCCTCCGGCCAGGGACGGCCTGTTCAATAGGGCGATATGGGCGACGCACTGCCAAACGGGAAAAGGAAGGGATTTTTTTTCTAATCAATTATATCACGGCAACAGTAGTTATCAGTGTTGTAATCTGATCTGACTGCCACTAAATGTCAAATCAGGCTAAAGTCGTGCTTCAAATGGCCCCACCCGTTTTTGGGCGATTTCAGTCAGGTTGAAAATCGCCCAGAAGTCTCTCATAGCCTGTCATGTAAAATCTATTTTTTTCAAATTTCAAAGCTTTCAATACATTCTCTATGGGTGTCTGTGGGCTTGCACTTACGCGCTTTCATCATACGTGACGTAACCATGAACGTAACTAAGCAAATAGCGGCTAGCAGCGTCTCTGTTGCGACCTGCAGTGTGGCGTTATTTTATGTTTTTAATTTGTACACTTAGTGGCGTTATTTTATGTTTTTAATTTGTACACTTAGTTTACAAACATTCTGCCAACCATGGATTTCCAGTGGTGGGTTTTGGACTGATCTTGTTGATCGTGTACATACCCGCTACGAACGGAGTAAATAATGAAAACGTTGCTGGCAGCGGAATCCAATACAGCTGGGAGACTTGGCTGGATGACAGAGTCCCGGACAGAGAAGTGGAGCCGGCTGGCTTCACCCTGGTCGGAGCGGACCTCGATCTGACAGTCACAGGGAAAATCGATCCTGGTAAGAGAGCGACTCTGTACCCCCGAGCCCCGACATTGAACTGCTTTCTGTGTCACTGCGACCTTACTATCTGCCCCGTGAGTTCCCCCAATTGTTTGTTACCGTTGTGTACTGTTGATAATCACAAGTTTACTGGAGAACTGAGACCAAGTAGAGACTTTGGACAGGGTGGATATGGTATAATAAAGGCAGTTTATTCAGAGGTAAAGATATCTGGAATCGCGTGCACGGACTCGTTCGTCAAACTCTTAGGGAGCTATCTGAAGAGAGCCCCGAAAACATTGTGTGCTGACATTTTATACAATAAATGATGTAGGTTGAATCTAGTAGTTCTGATCTTCTGATTGGTCCTGATGAGTTGGGCGAGGTCCCCTCCAGTGTTGCATTGGCTCTGAGTCGGGTTCTCTGTCTTCAAATGTTCAGCCTAAAGAGAGGGGATTTTTGTGTGTGTGTGTTTAACAGTGATGATGTGTGTGTGTGTGTGTGTGTGTTTAACAGTGATGATGTGTGTGTGTGTGTGTGTGTGTGTGTGTGTGTTATCAGTGATGATGTGTGTGTGTGTGTGTGTGTGTGTGTGTCCTCAGAGCAAGAACTCGTGAGTTGGAAGAACTGAGAGACCTATGGCGTGGGTGTTGTCCTTGGCCACCTGCTGACAAGGCTGACAAGATAGGACTCTTTTGTCCATTGTTATAGGATAGGAACAGCATTGATTGAAAACAAACGCCCAACACAAAATGGGTCATGCACAAGATTTTAGTCAGACCAAGCTATAACATTATATATTTACTACGACAGTACATTCAACCAAAAGCTAATATAACAAAGGCATCAGAGATTATTTATAATCTGTCACAGAAACTGGAATCCATCTCCCCAGATCAGTCAATAAATGCTTCTGGTATTGACTTATATGCTGCCCCTGTCTTCATGTTGTTGCTGGACATATCTTTTTTAAAATGTGTGTAGGTCACCTAAATCATCAGAAAAATTGCCCCTCCTGAGAATTTTTTCAGGAGCCGCCACTGCCTCCGGCTACACCATGGTGCTACCCTACAGAGTGCTGCTGAGGCTACTGGAGACCTTCATTGCAAAACATTGTATTTTAATCAATTATTTGGTGTTGTGAATATATTTAGTATAGTTTTATCTAAAAAGGAAACTTTTTAAAATGTTTAAATGTTTTATTTTTTATAAATGGTCCTCCCCTTCCTCCTCTGAGGAGCCTCCACTGCTATGTACATATAGGTAGGGGTAAAGTGACTAGACAACAGGATAGATAATAGACAGTAGCAGCAGTATACTGTAGGTAGGGGTAAAGTGACTAGACAACAGGATAGATAATAGACAGTAGCAGCAGTATACTGTAGGTAGGGGTAAAGTGACTAGACAACAGGATAGATAATAGACAGTAGCAGCAGTATACTGTAGGTAGGGGTAAAGTGACTAGACAACAGGATAGATAATAGACAGTAGCAGCAGTATACTGTAGGTAGGGGTAAAGTGACTAGACAACAGGATAGATAATAGACAGTAGCAGCAGTATACTGTAGGTAGGGGTAAAGTGACTAGACAACAGGATAGATAATAGACAGTAGCAGCAGTGTATGTGATGTGTTTACAAAACATTAAGGACACTTTCCTAATATTGAGTTACAGACCCTTTTGCCCTCATAACAGCCTTAATTTGTCGGGGGTATGGACTCTACAAGGGTTCAAAAGCGTTCCACAGGGATGCTGGCCCATGTTGACTCCAATGCTTCCCACAGTTGTGTCAAGTTGGCTGGATGTTCTTTGGGTGGTGGACCATTCTTGATACACACGGGAAACTGTTGCGCGTGAAAAACCCAGCAGCGTTGCAGTTCTTGACACAAACCGGTACGCCTGGCACCTACTACCATACCCCGTTCAAAGGCACTTAAATATTTTGTCATGCCCATTCACCCTCTGAATGGCACACATACACAATCCATGTCTCAACTGTCTCAAGGCTTTAAAATCCTTCTTTAACCTGTCTCCTCCCCTTCATCTACACTGATTGAAGTGGGGATCATTAAGGGATCATAGCTTTCACCTGGATTCACCTGGTCAGTCTGACATGGAAAGAGCTGGTGTTCATAATCTTTTTTTTTATATACTCAGTGATGACAGTTTGCATGACAGATGGCATCATCTTACTGTAAATTGCTCTGGATAAGAGCGTCTGCTAAATGACTAAAATGTAAATGTAAATGTAAAGTCAGTATGCATGTCTGCCCATGTTATGTATGTTGTGGGTGTGTGTGTTTTTGTTGGTGTCAGTGTGTGCATGTGTGGGTAGAGTCCTGTGTGTGTGGGTAGAGTCCTGTGTGTGTTTGTGTTGGGGTGTCAGTGTATGTATGTGTGAGTGTGTGTGCATAGAGTCAGTGCAAGAGTTAGTCCAAAACAAGGCTCAATGCAGGTATATATCTATACTCAGCCTTGTCTCAGGGTTGATATCCCTCTAATGGTATATATCTATACTCAGCCTTGTCTCAGGGTTGATATCCCTCTAATGGTATATATCTATACTCAGCCTTGTCTCAGGGTTGATATCCCTCTAATGGTATATATCTATACTCAGCCTTGTCTCAGGGTAGTAGGTTGATATCCCTCTAATGGTATATATCTATACTCAGCCTTGTCTCAGGGTTGATATCCCTCTAATGGTATATATCTATACTCAGCCTTGTCTCAGGGTTGATATCCCTCTAATGGTATATATCTATACTCAGCCTTGTCTCAGGGTAGTAGGTTGATATCCCTCTAATGGTATATATCTATACTCAGCCTTGTCTCAGGGTTGATATCCCTCTAATGGTATATATCTATACTCAGCCTTGTCTCAGGGTTGATATCCCTCTAATGGTATATATCTATACTCAGCCTTGTCTCAGGGTAGTAGGTTGATATCCCTCTAATGGTATATATCTATACTCAGCCTTGTCTCAGGGTTGATATCCCTCTAATGGTATATATCTATACTCAGCCTTGTCTCAGGGTTGATATCCCTCTAATGGTATATATCTATACTCAGCCTTGTCTCAGGGTAGTAGGTTGATATCCCTCTAATGGTATATATCTATACTCAGCCTTGTCTCAGGGTAGTAGGTTGATATCCCTCTAATGGTATATATCTATACTCAGCCTTGTCTCAGGGTAGTAGGTTGATATCCCTCTAATGGTATATATCTATACTCAGCCTTGTCTCAGGGTAGTAGGTTGATATCCCTCTAATGGTATATATCTATACTCAGCCTTGTCTCAGGGTTGATATCCCTCTAATGGTATATATCTATACTCAGCCTTGTCTCAGGGTAGTAGGTTGATATCCCTCTAATGGTATATATCTATACTCAGCCTTGTCTCAGGGTTGATATCCCTCTAATGGTATATATCTATACTCAGCCTTGTCTCAGGGTAGTAGGTTGATATCCCTCTAATGGTATATATCTATACTCAGCCTTGTCTCAGGGTAGTAGGTTGATATCCCTCTAATGGTGTGGGGCTGTGCTTTACCAAAGTGGGTGGGATTATATACAGTGTGTGCAAATGTAGTAAGTTATTGAGGTAAGGCAATAAATAGGCTATAGTGCAAAATAATTACAATTTAGTATTAACACTGGAATGATAGATGTGCAAAAGATGATGTGCAAATAGAGATACTGGGGTGCAAATGAGCAAAAATAAATAACAATATGGGGATGAGGTAGTTGGGTGGGCTAATTACAGATGGGCTGTGTACAGGTGCAGTGATCGGTAAGGTGCTCTGACAACTGATGCTTAAAGTTAGTGAGGGAGATAAGTGTCTCCAGCTTCAGAGATTTTTGCAGTTTGTTCCAGTCATTGGCAGCAGAGAACTGGAAGAAATGGCGGCCAAAGGAGGTGTTGGCTTTGGGGATGACCAGTGAGATATACCTGCTGGAGCGCAGACTACGGGTGGGTGTTGCTATGGTGACCAATGATCTAAGATAAGGCGGGGATATGCCTAGCAGTGATTTATAGATGACCTGGAGCCAGTGGGTTTGGCGACTAATATGTACTGAGGACCAGCCAACAAGAGCGTACAGGTCACAATGGTGGGTAGTATATGGGGCTTTGGTGACAAAACGGATGGCACTGTGATAGACTACA
The DNA here is from genome assembly GCF_964263955.1 of Coregonus lavaretus. Classification (NCBI taxonomy): domain Eukaryota; kingdom Metazoa; phylum Chordata; class Actinopteri; order Salmoniformes; family Salmonidae; genus Coregonus; species Coregonus lavaretus. The sequence goes on from NC_140004.1 coordinate 48,418,166, forward strand.
TCCAATTTGCTGAGTAGAGTGTTGGAGGCTATTTTGTAAATGACATCGCCGAAGTCAAGGATCAGTAGGATAGTCCGTTTTACGAGGGCATGTTTGGCAGCATGAGTGAAGGAGGCTTTGTTTCGAAATAAGAAGCCAATTCTAGATTTAACTTTGGATTGGAGATGCTTAATGTGAGTCTGGAAGGAGAGTTTACGGTCTAACCAGACACCTAGGTATTTGTAGTTGTCCACATATTCTAAGTCAGACCCGCCGAGAGTAGTGATTCTAGTCGGGCGGGCGGGTGCCAGCAGCGTTCGATTGAAGAGCATGCATTTAGTTTAGCAAGAGTGTGCAAAACTGTCATCAAGGCAAAGGGTGGCTATTTGAAGAATCTGAAATACAGTGGGGAAAAAAAGTATTTAGTCAGCCACCAATTGTGCAAGTTCTCCCACTTAAAAAGATGAGAGAGGCCTGTAATTTTCATCATAGGTACACGTCAACTATGACAGACAAATTGAGAAAAAAAAATCCAGAAAATCACATTGTAGGATTTTTTATGAATTTATTTGCAAATTATGGTGGAAAATAAGTATTTGGTCACCTACAAACAAGCAAGATTTTTGGCTCTCACAGACCTGTAACTTCTTCTTTAAGAGGCTCCTCTGTCCTCCACTCGTTACCTGTATTAATGGCACCTGTTTGAACTTATCAGTATAAAAGACACCTGTCCACAACCTCAAACAGTCACACTCCAAACTCCACTATGGCCAAGACCAAAGAGCTGTCAAAGGACACCAGAAACAAAATTGTAGACCTGCACCAGGCTGGGAAGACTGAATCTGCAATAGGTAAGCAGCTTGGTTTGAAGAAATCAACTGTGGGAGCAATTATTAGGAAATGGAAGACATACAAGACCACTGATAATCTCCCTCGATCTGGGGCTCCACGCAAGATCTCACCCCGTGGGGTCAAAATGATCACAAGAACGGTGAGCAAAAATCCCAGAACCACACGGGGGGACCTAGTGAATGACCTGCAGAGAGCTGGGACCAAAGTAACAAAGCCTACCATCAGTAACACACTACGCCGCCAGGGACTCAAATCCTGCAGTGCCAGATGTGTCCCCCTGCTTAAGGCAGTACATGTCCAGGCCCGTCTGAAGTTTGCTAGAGTGTATTTGGATGATCCAGAAGAGGATTGGGAGAATGTCATATGGTCAGATGAAACCAAAATATAACTTTTTGGTAAAAACTCAACTCGTCGTGTTTGGAGGACAAAGAATGCTGAGTTGCATCCAAAGAACACCATACCTACTGTGAAGCATGGGGGTGGAAACATCATGCTTTGGGGCTGTTTTTCTGCAAAGGGACCAGGACGACTGATCCGTGTAAAGGAAAGAATGAATGGGGCCATGTGTCGTGAGATTTTGAGTGAAAACCTCCTTCCATCAGCAAGGGCATTGAATATGAAACGTGGCTGGGTCTTTCAGCATGACAATGATCCCAAACACACCGCCCGGGCAACGAAGGAGTGGCTTCGTAAGAAGCATTTCAAGGTCCTGGAGTGGCCTAGCCAGTCTCCAGATCTCAACCCCATAGAACATCTTTGGAGGGAGTTGAAAGTCCGTGTTGCCCAGCGACAGCCCCAAAACATCACTGCTCTAGAGGAGATCTGCATGGAGGAATGGGCCAAAATACCAGCAACAGTGTGTGAAAACCTTGTGAAGACTTACAGAAAACGTTTGACCTGTGTCATTGCCAACAAAGGGTATATAACAAAGTATTGAGAAACTTTTGTTATTGACCAAATACTTATTTTCCACCATAATTTGCAAATAAATTCATTAAAAATCCTACAATGTGATTTTCTGGAACTTTATTCCTCATTTTGTCTGTCATAGTTGACGTGTACCTATGATGGAAATTACAGGCCTCTCTCATCTTTTTAAGTGGGAGAACTTGCACAATTTGGTGGCTGACTAAATACTTTTTTCCCCCACTGTATAAAATATATTTTGATTTGTTTAACACTTTTTTTTGGTTACTACATGATTCCATATGTGTTATTTTATAGTTTTGATGTCTTCACTATTATTCTACAATGTAGAAAATAGTAATTATGAAGAAAAACCCTTGAATGAATAGGTGTGTCCAAACTTTTGACTGGTACTGTATGTGTCTGGGTGGATCCCAGCGTGTGCGTCCTCGCCCAGAGAAATATAACTAATCTTTTCCCTGACTCCTCCCCCTCTATCTTTCCTCCAGATTGTCACTTCGTAACAGACTACTTCACGCGGACGCCTCGTAAGCTGAATGCATTCCGGTCCTTCGCCAGCGTGGAGCTGTTCCACTTCAGTGTTCCCGAAGACACGGTGGTTGCTGTGTGGAACCTCATCACCTTCAAGGAACAGGGAGGAACCTTCGGTGACAGCTGTCCCGACCGCAACGTCACCGTGTGAGTACATCTAACTCTAGCCCTAACCCTGACCCTTACCCTAACCTGACCACAACATCAGTGTGAGTACATCTAACCCTAACCTGATCACAACTTCACTGTGTGAGTGGTTGTGTGGAGAGAGAGAAAGAATATAGGGAGAGAGATTGAAAGAGATCAATAGAATGGGAGAGAGATTGAGAGCGATCAATAGAATGGGAGAGAGATTGAGAGCGATCAATAGAATGGGAGAGAGATTGAGAGAGATCAATAGAATGAGAGAGAGCTTGAGAGCGATCAATAGAATGGGAGAGAGATTGAGAGAGATCAATAGAATGGGAGAGAGATTGAGCCACTTATCAATTATTTTCATTAGCTATTTAAACAGCAGAACAAATGCAGATCACTTTCCTCATCTTCTCCTTGTATTGTGCCGCCCATCAGAGAGTAGCATCAGTTATGAACAGATATCCCAGACCCCAGACCCCAGCACAATAGATAACAGATATCCCACAGCAAAGATCACAGTACCATATCAGTTTACTGGCAGCCCTGTCTGTCTGTGGTTCGGGGGAATTGACTGACTGTGTTACACTACATGACAACACACAGAGACACAGATGGACGATCACACAACCAATTACAGGCTCCGTCTCAGACATCACAGACATAGGCAGGCAGCCAGGCGGGCGGCGGGGGGGGGGGATGCTTTAGAACAGACCAATTCAGTGGATCTTGAACAGAATCCACCCAGACAGACCAAGTCAGTGGATCTTGAACAGAATCCACCCAGACAGACCAAGTCAGTGGATCTTGAACAGAATCCACCCAGACAGACCAAGTCAGTGGATCTTGAACAGAATCCCCCAGACAGATCAAGTCAGTGGATCTTGAACAGAATCCACCCAGACAGACCAAGTCAGTGGATCTTGAACAGAATCCCCCGGACAGATCAAGTCAGTGGATCTTGAACAGAATCCACCCAGACAGATCAAGTCAGTGGATCTTGAACAGAATCCACCCAGACAGACCAAGTCAGTGGATCTTGAACGGAATCCACCCAGACAGACCAAGTCAGTGGATCTTGAACAGAATCCCCCGGACAGATCAAGTCAGTGGATCTTGAACAGAATCCACCCAGACAGACCAAGTCAGTGGATCTTGAACAGAATCCCCCGGACAGATCAAGTCAGTGGATCTTGAACAGAATCCACCCAGACAGACCAAGTCAGTGGATCTTGAACAGAATCCCCCGGACAGATCAAGTCAGTGGATCTTGAACGGAATCCACCCAGACAGACCAAGTCAGTGGATCTTGAACGGAATCCACCCAGACAGACCAAGTCAGTGGATCTTGAACGGAATCCACCCAGACAGACCAAGTCAGTGGATCTTGAACGGAATCCACCCAGACAGACCAAGTCAGTGGATCTTGAACGGAATCCACCCAGACAGACCAAGTCAGTGGATCTTGAACGGAATCCACCCAGACAGACAAAGTCAGTGGATCTTGAACATAATCCCCCGGACAGATCAAGTCAGTGGATCTTGAACAGAATCCACCCAGACAGACCAAGTCAGTGGATCTTGAACAGAATCCACCCAGACAGACCAAGTCAGTGGATCTTGAACAGAATCCACCCAGACAGACCAAGTCAGTGGATCTTGAACAGAATCCACCCAGACAGACCAAGTCAGTGGATCTTGAACAGAATCCCCCGGACAGATCAAGTCAGTGGATCTTGAACAGAATCCACCCAGACAGACCAAGTCAGTGGATCTTGAACAGAATCCCCCGGACAGATCAAGTCAGTGGATCTTGAACAGAATCCACCCAGACAGACCAAGTCAGTGGATCTTGAACGGAATCCACCCAGACAGACCAAGTCAGTGGATCCTGAACGGAATCCACCCAGACAGACAAAGTCAGTGGATCTTGAACATAATCCCCCGGACAGATCAAGTCAGTGGATCTTGAACAGAATCCACCCAGACAGACCAAGTCAGTGGATCTTGAAAGGAATCCACCTAGACATACCAAGTCAGTGGATCTTGAACAGAATCCCCCGGACAGAGCAAGTCAGTGGATCTTGAACAGAATCCACCCAGACAGACCAAGTCAGTGGATCTTGAACAGAATCCACCCAGACAGACCAAGTCAGTGGATCTTGAACAGAATCCACCCAGACAGACCAAGTCAGCGGATCTTGAACAGAATCCACCCAGACAGACACTGTACAGCTAGCTCCTGTAATCAAGCCACTCTGAGCTCTGCTGCTATTCTTGCCTGTGGGTTGGTCTGCCACCCAAATGGCACCCTATAAGTAGTGGACTACTTTTGACCCTATGAGGGTGTAATTTGGGACACATACATCAGTTCTACTGGTCTTGGGCTCCTCTCTGATCTAACACTGTCAGATGAGAATGGCTGTGTGTGCAGTCAGCAGCAGTGCTTGGTGCTAAAAGAACTGAAAGAACACTCCTGGTTACTGTACTGTATTCTAAGATGAGGATAAATAGGTGTCTCGTTAAAATAATACAATACAGCAGAGAGACAGTAGAGGTCACAGCCTCCTCCGAATTGGGATGAAAATCCCAGGTAACATCCCTCAGATAAGAGAGGGGGGCAGAGGGAGGAGAGAGGGGGAGGGGGAGAGGTAGGTAGAGAGGGGGAGAAGGGAAGAGAGTGAAAGCAGCAGCAGGCCGTAGCTTGAGTTATTACCTGTCAGAGAAACAAGGCCCAGGCTGAGGCCAACCAACCATCCCCTGGGGAAGCATGTGTATAAGAAGAGAGAGGAGAGAGGAGAGAGGAGAGAACAGACCTTTAAGAGGAGAGGAGAAAATACCTTAACACTAGAACCGCCATAGGCCAACGGCCGCTGACGTTTGATTTTGTAAAAAAAGATATCCTGGCCATTCCCTGACTTTTCCTAATTGTTTGTATTTTACACTGCTCATATGTCTGAATTTTGAAATCCCAAACAGAAAAGTATTTACCTGTGTCTTTTTTGACACCTATTCCTAACTTAATCCCAAGACAATGTGCTGTAGGACGTTGGTACCCAGCCAGGCGCTAATGCGTCTCTCTCTCCTCACTGAATGAATGACAAATTGATGGACTGGGCAATAATTGTGCAAGTTACTTCACAATCGAATTTCAATTAGGCCTAACTGAATGATGAAGGTGAAGAGGTTGATTTTAATTTAGAAAGACAATAGTGTAATGATAAGTTTTGTGTTATGCCTATTTATCAGCGTTGCCGCTAATTTTAATAATAATGCAGGTTGATAACATTCTCTTTTACGTTTTACTTTGTAAAAATAAGCTGTTACATGACTGTTTAATTACTGTAACTCTATTACTAATACCATTTATTCTAAGGGAAATGAAAACATGCTTTAGAATAATGCAAAACATATCCTTGACTCTATCCAAGTTGATGAGCGGGAAACGACGATGCCAGTCAGCCTGCACAGCCGGCCCATCGAAACTACACCTAAACTATACCAAAACTAATTTCACACATAATGGGAGTTAGCCTATAGACAAGATTACATTGACAATAATCTGATGAGTGACAATATTAGGCCGATCAGTTGTCAAATTGTACATGGAGAGACGGGCGCATCTTGAAATGGACAGATGCAGGGAAAGGAGCATTGCTTTATCAAATCCTCCATCAGAGTCACATGCAGGTGAAACATTGATTTCTATATAGTATCTGAAAGAGCAGATTCTGCAGTTTCTATGACTCTTACCCTTTTCAAATAACTCTCAAAATTCAAGAGGTGCAGCTCTTTTTCCAAATTTCACTTTTTCCAGTAATATCCGTGCTGTCCATGCATTCAGCACGTGACCCCTCCCACGGCAGCATTGATCTGGCTACTAAGCAAAAACTAGTAACATAATAAACGTAAAAATTAAAATATGCTCTTCTTGTTGTTAATGGATGAACGGGCGATGGAAAGCAGATAGGAACTGATAATGGTGCATGTGACTTCAGTTACATTTTGGTTAGCCACTGATGTCGAAACCAAGTACTTGCTCAATGGCATTCCGTATCAGGGGGAAAGATGAAAACCAGGTCAGCGGGTGAGAGAATGTCGGAGACTGGCGTTGAGACTTTTGGAGCCTTACATGGGAAAAGGCAGAAATGTGACCATGGACAACTTCTTCACATCAATTTCCCTGTCAGACAAGTTGATTGCAAAGAAGACTAGCCTGCTAGGAACAGTGAACAAACAAAGGCAGGGGGCTGCCCCCCCCCCCCGTGCAAAACAGCATACCAGTGGAGCTGTACTCCACATCAGTGATGGAGAGTGGTAAAGCAACACTCCTGGTGTACAGATGTCAAATAAATAAGAGCGTTTGCATCCTCAGCACCATATATCCCACAGGATGTGGCATGTGAGCTTCGTGAGAACCACATGAACGCCAAGAAAGAAGCTACAGGGTGTCAAGGCAGCAGGTCCTGCTCTCCCTCTTCCCCAAGCACCACAGCTCCCACTGGGGAACAGAAGACCCAATGTCAAGGCAGCAGGTCCTGCTCTCCCTCTTTCCCAAGCACCACAGCTCCCACTGGGGAACAGAAGACCCAATGTCAAGGCAGCAGGTCCTGCTCTCCCTCCTCCCCAAGCACCACAGCTCCCACTGGGGAACAGAAGACCCAATGTCTGATACAATCAACAAATGACTGTTTTTATATTTAGGCAATTCATCCAACCCTGGGTCATTAGATACCATGCAATCTCTACCGACTCCCTAGGATTTATTGGTGATCTCTGGTAATGTGGTCCAAACCCTGGGTCATTAGATACCATGCAATCTCTACCGACTCCCTAGGATTTATTGGTGATCTCTGGTAATGTGGGACCAAACCCTGGGTCATTAGATACCATGCAATCTCTACCGACTCCCTAGGATTTATTGGTGATCTCTGGTAATGTGGGACCAAACCCTGGGTCATTAGATACCATGCAATCTCTACCGACTCCCTAGGATTTATTGGTGATCTCTGGTAATGTGGTCCAAACCCTGGGTCATTAGATACCATGCAATCTCTACCGACTCCCTAGGATTTATTGGTGATCTCTGGTAATGTGGGACCAAACCCTGGGCCAGTAGATACCATGCAATCTCTACCGACTCCCTAGGATTTATTGGTGATCTCTGGTAATGTGGGACCAAACCCTGGGTCATTAGATACCATGCAATCTCTACCGACTCCCTAGGATTTATTGGTGATCTCTGGTAATGTGGGACCAAACCCTGGGTCATTAGATACCATGCAATCTCTACCGACTCCCTAGGATTTATTGGTGATCTCTGGTAATGTGGGACCAAACCCTGGTTCAGGAGATACCATGCAATCTCTACCGACTCCCTAGGATTTATTGGTGATCTCTGGTAATGTGGTCCAAACCCTGGGTCATTAGATACCATGCAATCTCTACCGACTCCCTAGGATTTATTGGTGATCTCTGGTAATGTGGGACCAAACCCTGGGTCATTCGATACCATGCAATCTCTACCGACTCCCTAGGATTTATTGGTGATCTCTGGTAATGTGGGACCAAACCCTGGGTCATTAGATACCATGCAATCTCTACCGACTCCCTAGGATTTATTGGTGATCTCTGGTAATGTGGTCCAAACCCTGGGTCATTAGATACCATGTAATCTCTACCGACTCCCTAGGATTTATTGGTGATCTCTGGTAATGTGGTCCAAACCCTGGGTCATTAGATACCATGCAATCTCTACCGACTCCCTAGGATTTATTGGTGATCTCTGGTAATGTGGTCCAAACCCTGGGTCATTAGATACCATGCAATCTCTACCGACTCCCTAGGATTTATTGGTGATCTCTGGTAATGTGGGACCAAACCCTGGGTCATTAGATGCCATGCAATCTCTACCGACTCCCTAGGAATTATTGGTGATCTCTGGTAATGTGGTCCAAACCCTGGGTCATTAGATACCATGCAATCTCTACCGACTCCCTAGGATTTTAAAAACCAAGCAGGTTTTGGCCTCTTGCATGTTAATGTCAGAAGTCAATTTCCAAAAATAGACATGATTAGAATATGGGCCAAAACGACAAATGCGGACATAATGGTTTTATCAGAAACTTGGCTAAAGAAATCTGTGTCAAATAACTTGATTTCTATTGATGGGTACACAGTTTTTAGAAATTATCGAATGAGTAAAGGAGAAGGGGTTGCAATTTATGTGAAATCCAAGTTGAACACCTTTTTGAAATTCTCTCAATTACCAAAGCCAAACATTTTGAATTGCTTGCGGTTTAAAGTGAACGTATAAAAGGTCTCCCCCTGTAGTCGGCTGCTACAGACCGCCCTCGACAGACCGCCCTCGGCTGCTACAGACCGCCCTCGGCTGCTACAGACCGCCCTCGGCTGCTACAGACCGCCCTCGGCTGCTACAGACCGCCCTCGGCTGCTACAGACAGACCGCCCTCGGCTGCTACAGACTGCCCTCGACAGACCGCCCTCGGCTGCTACAGACCGCCCTCGGCTGCTACAGACCGCCCTCGGCTGCTACAGACCGCCCTCGGCTGCTACAGACTGCCCTCGGCTGCTACAGACAGCCCTCGGCTGCTACAGACAGACCGCCCTCGGCTGCTACAGACAGACCGCCCTCGGCTGCTACAGACAGACCGCCCTCGGCTGCTACAGACAGACCGCCCTCGGCTGCTACAGACCGCCCTCGGCTGCTACAGACCGCCCTCGGCTGCTACAGACCGCCCTCGGCTGCTACAGACCGCCCTCTCTCGGCTGCTACAGACAGACCGCTCTCGGCTGCTACAGACAGACTGCCCTCGGCTGCTACAGACAGACTGCCCTCGGCTGCTACAGACAGACCGCCCTCGGCTGCTACAGACTGCCCTCGACAGACCGCCCTCGGCTGCTACAGACCGCCCTCGGCTGCTACAGACCGCCCTCGGCTGCTACAGACCGCCCTCGGCTGCTACAGACCGCCCTCGGCTGCTACAGACCGCCCTCGGCTGCTACAGACTGCCCTCCCTCGGCTGCTACAGACCGCCCTCGGCTGCTACAGACCGCCCTCGGCTGCTACAGACTTCCCTCCCTCGGCTGCTACAGACTGCCCTCGACAGACCGCCCTCGGCTGCTACAGACCGCCCTCGGCTGCTACAGACCGCCCTCGGCTGCTACAGACCGCCCTCGGCTGCTACAGACAGACCGCCCTCGGCTGCTACAGACAGACCGCCCTCGGCTGCTACAGACTGCCCTCGGCTGCTACAGACTGCCCTCGGCTGCTACAGACAGACCGCCCTCGGCTGCTACAGACAGACCGCCCTCGGCTGCTACAGACAGACCGCCCTCGGCTGCTACAGACAGACCGCCCTCGGCTGCTACAGACCGCCCTCGGCTGCTACAGACCGCCCTCGGCTGCTACAGACCGCCCTCGGCTGCTACAGACCGCCCTCGGCTGCTACAGATAGACCGCCCTCGGCTGCTACAGACAGACCGCCCTCGGCTGCTACAGACAGACCGCCCTCGGCTGCTACAGACTGCCCTCGGCTGCTACAGACAGACCGCCCTCGGCTGCTACAGACAGACCGCCCTCGGCTGCTACAGACAGACCGCCCTCGGCTGCTACAGACAGACCGCCCTCGGCTGCTACAGACCGACCGCCCTCGGCTGCTACAGACAGACCACCCTCGGCTGCTACAGACCGCCCTCGGCTTCGGGAGACGCACTGAACTCTCTCTCTGATGTCCTGCACAAGCTAAATGACTCTGAATTCATTGTTTTAGGAGATTTGAACTGGGACATGCTTACATCTGTATTGGACTCTTTTAAAGAACTGTGTGACTCTCTGAATTTCTTGCAATTAATGAATGGGCCTACAAGACCGAATCCCAGAGCACCTAACAAATCAACGCTGTTGGACGTTCTCCTAACGAATACCCCTCACAAATACACATCGTCTGGGATATTCTGTAATGATGTCAGTGATCACTGTGCAATTGCTTGTGGTAGAAATACAAAAATTATCAAAGCCAAACTCCCGTTATATTTTTTAAATACATTTTAGACAGTTTGATGAGCAAGCATTTTTACATGATCTGATATTGACAGAGTAAGTCTGATTCCCGATATTGACACTGCCTGGGTCTATTTTTAATATTACATTTGTGTCCATTTGTGATGAGCATGCCGCTGTGAAGAAATGTAGAGTCAGTGGAAGGGACAATCCCTGGTTTTCAGATAACTTGGCAGAATTAATTAGAAATGTCTCTTGGGCTCAAGCTAGACATACAAATACTCCTGTTGACTGGAACCTCCTTCAGAGCGCTAAGAGACAAATGTACAGGATTGATCAGGAAGTCCAAATCAGATTTTTATCTAAATACATTCACAGAGAACCTAAACAACCCTACCAAGTTCTGGAAGCTAATCAAATCAGTGTCAGGATCTAATGTATCCTTTGGCCTTCCTGACCATTTGAATGATGGTTTCTAATTAAGTGAAGGATAAAGCCGATATTGTAGTGGTTTTTAACAAGCACTTCATATGTGCTGGTTCAGTGTTGTGATCATGGTGGGGCCCAGGCCTCTAATGGGCCCCGTGTAGCTCAGTTGGTAGAGCATGGCGCTTGCAACGCCAGGGTTGTGGGTTCGATTCCCACGGGGGGCCAGAATAAAAATAAAATCAAAAACAAGAAAAATAAAGTATTTGGTAGAGCATGGCGCTTGTAATGCCAGGGTAGTGGGTTCGATCCCCGGGACCACCCATACGTAAAAATTTATGCACACATGACTGTAAGTCGCTTTGGATAAAAGCGTCTGTGTCACACTCTGGCTCTGGGACTCATTATGTTGAGCCAGGGTGTGTTCATTCTATGTGTTCTGTTTCTATGTTGGGAGTTCTAGGTTGTTTATTTTCTATGTTTGACTGAGTGACTCCCAATCAGAGGCAACGAGTGTCAGCTGTGTGCTGGTTGTCTCTGATTGGGAGCCATATTTAACTGTCTGTGTTTCACTTTGTGTTTGTGGGTTTTTGTTCCGTGTTCGGTCATTGTCACTGAGGACTTCACGAGTCGTTTATTGTTTTGTTATTTCGTGTGTATGCTTTAATTAAATAAAGCAAGTATGTTCGCAACTAACGCTGCGCTTTGGTCCACTCCTTCATACGACGTTCGTGACAGAAAAACCCACCGTAAAAGGACCAAGCAGCGTGTCCAGGAGCAGGCAGACTGGACATGGGAGGAAGCGCCAGGAAAGGAGATGGAGAGGCTGGCGATGGCCCAGGTGGGCAAATCGTGGTCCTGGGAAGACATGCTCGGGGGCAAGGGACCTTGGGGTAGGATTAAGGCCCTGGCGAGAGAGGAGCAGCGGCGTCAGCAGTGCCATCGTCGGAAGGACGAGAGGCACCCCCAATAATTTTTTAGGGGGGGGGCACACGGCATGGGCGACTGGGCAGCAGGAGGCTGCCACAGGGCGAAATGGGAGACGAGGAGAGAAGGCCACTGGGTTACGGGAGCCATTGGCGAGAGGAGGGAAGGAAGTTGTAGAGGCACGGCGAGAGGTACTGAGGTGTATTGCCAGTCCGGTCCGGCCCGTTCCTGATCCCCGTTTAAGGCCAGTGGTGTGTGTTCCCAGCCCTGCCCGGCCTGTTCCTGCTCCACGCACCAAGCCTACGGTGTGCGTCGCCAGCCCGACCCGGCCTGTTCCTGCCACTCGCACCAAACCTACGGTGTGCGTCGACAGCCCGGCCCGGCCTGTTCCTGCTCCACGCACCAAGCCTACGGTGTGCGTCGCCAGCCCTGTCCGGCCTGTCCCTGCTCCACGCACCAAGCCTACGGTGTGCGTCGACAGCCCAGCCCGGCCTGTTCCTGCTCCACGCACCAAGCCTACGGTGTGCGTCGCCAGCCCTGCCCGGCCTGTCCCTGCTCCACGCACCAAGCCTACGGTGTGCGTCGCCAGCCCAGCCCGGCCTGTCCCTGCTCCACGCACCAAGCCTACGGTGTGCGTCGCCAGCCCAGCCCGGCCTGTCCCTGCTCCACGCACCAAACCTACGGTGTGCGTCGCCAGCCCAGCCCGGCCTGTTCCTGCTCCACGCACCAAGCCTACGGTGTGCGTCGCCAGCCCTGCCCGGCCTGTTCCTGCTCCACGCACCAAGCCTACGGTGTGCGTCGCCAGCCCAGCCCGGCCTGTCCCTGCTCCACGCACCAAGCCTACGGTGTGCGTCGCCAGCCCAGCCCGGCCTGTTCCTGCTCCACGCACCAAGCCTACGGTGTGCGTCGCCAGCCCTGTCCGGCCTGTCCCTGCTCCACGCACCAAGCCTACGGTGTGCGTCGACAGCCCAGCCCGGCCTGTTCCTGCTCCACGCACCAAGCCTACGGTGTGCGTCGCCAGCCCTGCCCGGCCTGTCCCTGCTCCACGCACCAAGCCTACGGTGTGCGTCGCCAGCCCAGCCCGGCCTGTCCCTGCTCCACGCACCAAGCCTACGGTGTGCGTCGCCAGCCCAGCCCGGCCTGTCCCTGCTCCACGCACCAAACCTATGGTGTGCGTCGCCAGCCCAGCCCGGCCTGTTCCTGCTCCACGCACCAAGCCTACGGTGTGCGTCGCCAGCCCTGCCCGGCCTGTTCCTGCTCCACGCACCAAGCCTACGGTGTGCGTCGCCAGCCCTGTCCGGCCTGTCCCTGCTCCACGCACCAAGCCTACGGTGTGCGTCGTCAGCCCAGCCCGGCCTGTCCCTGCTCCACGCACCAAGCCTACGGGGTGCGTCGCCAGCCCAGCCCGGCCTGTCCCTGCTCCACGCACCAAGTCTACGGTGCGCGTCGCCAGCCCGGCCCGGCCCGTTCCTGCCACTCGCACCAAGCCAGGGGTGCGAGTCGTCAGTCCGGCACAACCCGTGCCTGGGTCATCGGTGCCAATTCAGGTACCGCTCTACTGCTCCACTAAGGAGCTGAAGCCTACCGCTCCTGCTACGTCCAGTCCAGCTCCAGCCAGCGGGGCCAGACCGGACCAGGGGCGCTATGGGGGGTTTGTTGGAGGGTGGTGGGCAAGCCCGGAGCCGGAGCCGCCGCCGAGGAGGAATGCCCACCCAGCCCTCCCCTGTTTTGCTCGTATTTAGGCGCGGTCGCAGTCCGCGCCTTTAGGGTGGGGTACTGTCACACCCTGGCTCTGGGACTCATTATGTTGAGCCAGGGTGTGTTCATTCTATGTGTTCTGTTTCTATGTTGGGTGTTCTAGGTTGTTTATTTTCTATGTTTGACTGAGTGACTCCCAATCAGAGGCAACGAGTGTCAGCTGTGTGCTGGTTGTCTCTGATTGGGAGCCATATTTAACTGTCTGTGTTTCACTTTGTGTTTGTGGGTTTTTGTTCCGTGTTCGGTCATTGTCACTGAGGACTTCACGAGTCGTTTATTGTTTTGTTATTTCGTGTGTATGCTTTAATTAAATAAAGCAAGTATGTTCGCAACTAACGCTGCGCTTTGGTCCACTCCTTCATACGACGTTCGTGACAGTCTGCTAAATGGCATATTATATTATTATATTATTTATTATTATTATTTTTCAAAAGAATAATAAAATATTTATGTACTCACTAACTGTAAGTCGCTCTGGATAAGACCGTCTGCAAAAAAAAAAAAAAAGACTAAAATGTAAGCTCTATTACAGTAAACTATCATATAGGCCCTCATGTGAACCATTTGAACTTTGAGCCTGTTTCTTATGCTGAGGTCTATAAAGCACTGAAGGCAATAGACACTAAAAAGTCTGCAGGTCCAGACGACCTGGATCCCTACCTCTCAGCTGGTATTATTACTGAACCTGTGGATCACATTTTCAACTTGAGTCTCTTAACCGATTCCATCCCCAGCATTTGGAAATCAGTTTATGTCCTCCCACTGCTATATTTAATTGTTACTCGATTAAATGAATCATGTAACAATTAACTCCATTAGGATTTGGGGCACCATCGAGGAAGTTGTTGATAGAGTTACCATCTCCCGAATTAAACTCTAAAGGTCTTTAACCTCAATATGTATAAAACAGTCAACGTATTAATCATAATCTCTTATCAGTCTCATTCTGAACGGTCGTAGTCTTCTTGGATCTGCACGAATCCCAGGTTTACTTATGATTCAGTACTACCCAAATTGGTTTAATTATTTATTTACTAGCTAACTAAATAATAACACAGAATAACACACTTAATACATGAGAAAAAGTCCCAGCGGACTAACAACGACATGACTGCTTGGTTATCAAAAGAGGGAGGGGTAGAAAAGGGAGGGGGAGAGAGAGAGAGACAAAGAGAGAGTCAAACTTATCGTTGATACATTTGGAAACTACGCTCAAAGTAATCATAATACTTTGCTCACGAACCACCGCCCGTTTGGGGTAAGAAATCATGAATGTATTTACGTGTTTGAATGCCTTTGTTCGCCGTTAATTACATTTACATTTTAGTCATTTAGCAGACGCTCTTATCCAGAGCGACTTACAGGAGCAATTAGGGTTAAGTGCCTTGCTCAAGGGCACATCGTTAATCTCTGCCGGACCAAGCCTTCTTAAAAAGGGTTTGGCTGGTTCTCCGGTGGGTCACTTTTTAAGGCTCTGATTGTCCACCAAAGGTCACAATGTCCTTCTTCTTAGTTGTCCTGGTCTTGTAGTGGAGTGTTTTCAGAGCAGATACTCAGATGCACCAATGATTGTCTGAGATGGGATTTTCCCACCTCATGTATTTTAGTCAGAGTTTGAAGCAACGTTCAGGTCCAGTCTGGATCTTCTTCACCTTTTGGGTTGAGGTTCAAAGTTCAAACCATTTCAAACGTGTAGCCACCAGCTCCACGCTCTCTGGTCTGATGTGAGTTTCGTTACCAAGGCTTTTTATGCACTCTGGGTAAAAAGGGGCATTCCTTCATGCTGACACGATCTCTGATCTCACTCGGGGCGTGGCTAGTCACTGTGCATAGTTTATATGAAAAACAATTATCTCATTAGAAAACTAAAATCACATTCCTATCTTAACAAAAATACTCTCATCCTTAAGAAGTGTTTATTCTTAAACAAACTACTGTGCGCTCTGCTCAGAAAGAGCTGTTCTGTGTACATTCAGCCGCGCGCTCTAAGGGCTGTTTCTGTTGGAACCATAAGGGACTTATTTAGCTCTGGCATCAGGCCAAGGCATAGTTCAGTTCCCTCTACAGATAGCTGGGACAGTTAGGGAGCGTTTTATTTTGGGAGAAAATATCCCAAAATAAATATTTTCATTATTGTTATAGGTTGATAATGTTTTCATCATCAGTCAAATACAGGCACCATGTTCACATTTTATACAACATTTGGATAAACTTTCCGAGTTACGCCCTGTGGGTCTCCCGGTCGCAGCCGGCTACGACAGAGCCTGGATTCGAACAAGGATCTCTAGTGGCACAGCTAGCACTGCGATGCAGAGCCTTAGACCACTGCGCCACTCGGGAGGATATAGTTATAGTTATAGTTTTGGCGGCAAAAGTATTCTGTAGACAAAGGGCATTCCTTTAGGAATACTGAAGAGAGCAAGAGGCAGATTCCCAGATTCTGCCTAATTTATGACGGAGTGTTAAGGTGTCAAAACCGCTCTGGTTCAGGCTATGGACGAGCTCCAGAGCTCCTTCTCTGGTTCAGGCTATCGACGAGCTCCAGAGCTCCTTCTCTGGTTCAGGCTGTCGACGAGCTCCAGAGCTCCTTCTCTGGTTCAGGCTATCGACGAGCTCCAGAGCTCCTTCTCTGGTTCAGGCTGTCGACGAGCTCCAGAGCTCCTTCTCTGGTTCAGGCTGTCGACGAGCTCCAGAGCTCCTTCTCTGGTTCAGGCTATCGACGAGCTCCAGAGCTCCTTCTCTGGTTCAGGCTATCGACGAGCTCCAGAGCTCCTTCTCTGGTTCAGGCTATCGACGAGCTCCAGACTGCTTTTGTCACTGCAGGTCTCCCTTTATGGTCTCAAACTGGTCTTGAATGTAAAAAAACAACAACATTCATGACCTTTACCAGAGCTCGCACTCAGCCAGAGAAGGTTAGCATTGTCACACCTGGTGGCTTATCCATTGAAAAAGTGTCATCCTACAAATACCTAGGTACATGGTTGGATGACAAGTTGGATAATCTTGTGAGATTTGCTTAAATTGAAATTGGGTTTTTATTTTCGTAATAAGTCTTGCTTCCTGCTTATGGCTAGAAAGAAGCTTCATCAGGCCACTTTCCTCTCTGTAATTGATTATGGTGACTTGTTGTTTATGCATGCAGCCTCCTCTGTCTTACACAGACTGGACTCTGTTTATCATGCATCCTTGCGCTTTATTACAAATGCCAAGTCACTCACCCACCATTGCACCTTGGTACCAAATGGTGGTTGGACCGCACTTTACATGCACAGAAATCTACATTTGTATGTGTTCATCTACAAAGCCCTTTTGGGTCAACTCCCTCTTTACCTCTGTAGTCTGGTCTCCTTCACCACCAGCGGTTACCAGACCCGGTCTGCTAGGTGGTTGCTTCCCAGGACATTTACTGTATTACGCAAGACTGCCTTCTTGTCTTGTGCACCAGAGGCATGGAATAGTCTACAATCCATGCTTCATCTAGATATGTTAGTGCCGCTGAATGAATTACACATTTTGATGGGAGTCTCTATTACAGAGGAGTGTGAATGCTTTTTTTTTTAGACCGGATCATGTTGTTGAATTATATTGTTGCATGTTGTTAATTCTGTAATGTATTAATTGTTGCTGCCTTCTTGGCCAGGTCTCCCTTGAAAAAGGGACTCTGGGTGTCAACGGGTTTTTCCTGGTTAAATAAAAAATAAAATGTGCGGTGCAGAGTCAAATCAGGACAAACATAGATCGTTTTAAAAATATTTTCACAGGAGGTTTTTGGCTGAAAAACAGTCGCAAGAGAGAAAGACCGAGGGAGAGCGCTGAACAAAAATTGAGTTATTTTTGAAAGAGCTTGAAGAGGCTTGATTTGATTTGTGGCAGCCTTACTCTACATTTATCAGACACTCTTATCCAGAGAGACTACAGTAGTGGTCATTTACAGTAGTGAGTCATTTAGCAGACGCTCTTATCCAGAGAGACTTACAGTAGTGAGTCATTTAGCAGACGCTCTTATCCAGAGAGACTTACAGTAGTGAGTCATTTAGCAGACACTCTTATCCAGAGCAACTTACAGTAGTGAGTCATTTAGCAGACGCTCTTATCCAGAGAGACTTACAGTAGTGAGTCATTTAGCAGACGCTCTTATCCAGAGCAACTTACAGTAGTGAGTCATTTAGCAGACGCTCTTATCCAGAGAGACTTACAGTAGTGAGTCATTTAGCAGACGCTCTTATCCAGAGAGACTTACAGTAGTGAGTCATTTAGCAGACACTCTTATCCAGAGAGACTTACAGTAGTGAGTCATTTAGCAGACACTCTTATCCAGAGAGACTTACAGTAGTAAGTCATTTAGCAGACGCTCTTATCCAGAGAGACTTACAGTAGTGAGTCATTTAGCAGACGCTCTTATCCAGAGAGACTTACAGTAGTGAGTCATTTAGCAGACACTCTTATCCAGAGAGACTTACAGTAGTAAGTCATTTAGCAGACGCTCTTATCCAGAGAGACTTACAGTAGTGAGTCATTTAGCAGACGCTCTTATCCAGAGAGACTTACAGTAGTGGTCATTTAGCACAGTGGTTCCCAAACTGTGTGGCGCCCCCCAAAACAAATATATTATTATATACAGTACCAGTCAAAAGTTTGGACAAACCTACTTATTCAAGGGTTTTTCTTGATTTTTACTATTTTCTACATTGTAGAATAATAGTGAAGATATCAAAACTATGAAATAAAACATACAGTGAGGGAAAAAAGTATTTGATCCCCTGCTGATTTTGTACGTTTGCCCACTGACAAAGACATGATCAGTCTATAGTTTTAATGGTAGGTTTATTTGAACAGTGAGAGACAGAATAACAACAACAAAAATCCAGAAAAACGCATGTCAAAAATGTTATGAATTGATTTGCATTTTAATGAGGGAAATAAGTATTTGACCCCTCTGCAAAACATGACTTAGTACTTGGTGGCAAAACCCTTGTTGGCAATCACAGAGGTCAGACGTTTCTTGTAGTTGGCCACCAGGTTTACACACATCTCAGGAGGGATTTTGTCCCACTCCTCTTTGCAGATCTTCTCCAAGTCATTAAGGTTTTGAGGCTGACATTTGGCAATTCGAACCTTCAGCTCCCTCCACAGATTTTCTATGGGATTAAGGTCTGGAGACTGGCTAGGCCACTCCAGGACCTTAATGTGCTTCTTCTTGAGCCACTCCTTTGTTGCCTTGGCCGTGTGTTTTGGGTCATTGTCATGCTGGAATACCCATCCACGACCCATTTTCAATGCCCTGGCTGAGGGAAGGAGGTTCTCACCCAAGATTTGACGGTACATGGCCCCGCCCATCGTCCCTTTGATGCGGTGAAGTTGTCCTGTCCCCATAGCAGAAAAACACCCCCAAAGCATAATGTTTCCACCTCCATGTTTGACGGTGGGGATGGTGTTCTTGGGGTCATAGGCAGCATTCCTCCTCCTCCAAACACGGCGAGTTGAGTTGATGCCAAAGAGCTCGATTTTGGTCTCATCTGACCACAACACTTTCACCCAGTTCTCCTCTGAATCATTCAGATGTTCATTGGCAAACTTCAGACGGCCCTGTATATGTGCTTTCTTGAGCAGGGGGACCTTGCGGGTGCTGCAGGATTTCAGTACTTCACGGCGTAGTGTGTTACCAATTGTTTTCTTTGTGACTATGGGCCCAGCTGCCTTGAGATCATTGACAAGATCCTCCCGTGTAGTTCTGGGCTGATTCCTCACCGTTCTCATGATCATTGCAACTCCACGAGGTGAGATCTTGCATGGAGCCCCAGGCCGAGGGGGATTGACAGTTATTTTGTGTTTCTTCCATTTGCGAATAATCGCACCAACTGTTGTCACCTTCTCACCAAGCTGCTTGGCGATGGTCTTGTAGCCCATTCCAGCCTTGTGTAGGTCTACAATCTTGTCCCTGACATCCTTGGAGAGCTCTTTGGTCTTGGCCATGGTGGAGAGTTTGGAATCTGATTGATTGATTGCTTCTGTGGGCAGGTGTCTTTTAATACAGGTAACAAGCTGAGATTAGCAGCACTCCCTTTTAAGAGTGTGCTCCTAATCTCAGCTCAATTGGGTTGAGGTCGGGTGATTGTGGAGTCCAGGGGATCTGATGCAGCATTCCATCACTCTCCTTCTTGGTAAAATAGCCCTTACACAGCCTGGAGGGGTGTTGGGTCATTGTCCTGTTGAAAAACAAACAATGGAGTGCTTCATCAGATGACCTGGCCTCCATAATCACCCGACCTCAACCCAATTGAGATGGTTTGGGATGAGTCAGACCAGTCTTGATGACATGGCAGCATGGTAGACATAGCTTGTCCCAAGTTAATCATAAAAAATTGAGGATTAGCTGATAACTGTGAAAAAGAATCAGATACATCGAAGCGAACAAGACAAGACCTTTCCTCGAGCTCTGCAAGCGAAACTGAAGGGAATACGCTGTCTAAAATTCAAAATGTAACATTTGCCGGGGAGGTTTTTATAACTATGTCTCCAGAAGATACAGCATTGCTTACAAGCATGAGCGTGCAGTTAAAACAGCTGGATTTATTGCCTGGGCTACTGGGGGAGGTTGAGGCCTTAAAAACAAGAATGGATTACAGTAATAAAATGATGGAAGAAATACGAGTGGAAAATAAGATATTGAAAACTGCCGTGGACTCCCTAAAAGACACTACAGAGAGGCTACGGTATGATAATAAAACCAATGAAAGCCGAATTACTGGATCTAAAGTGCAGAAGTATGAAGAATAATATTGTTATAATGGGAATAAAGGAGGATGAAAACTATCAGTCAACAGAGGATAAAGTCAAGGTGTTCATGAAACGTAATCTCAAGATGACGGAGGAACAGGTGGATACGATTGATTTTCAAAGGGCTCACCGTTTCAGTGGCGGAGGGGAGGGAAGGCCCCGTCCGATCGTAGCTGTGCTAACTCACTATAAAATGAAGATTGCCTTGTTACAACAGGGTAGGGAACTGAAGAACACCCCGTTCTCTATTAATGAACAATTTCCCCATGAAATAGTGGAGAGACGACATGCCCTGTACCCCACTTTCAAAAGGCTCCGAGCAGAGAAGCAGAATGTTCGTCTAGTGGTCGATAAATTGTATGTAAACAACCAAATGTTCAAGGACTGGAAGATTACAACGTGGCTGTGAGTGATATCTACCTCTTCTGAAGTAGTCCCTGATATACATTTGCACCACATTTACACAGTACAATTATGAATTCATTAGTTTTTTACGAATTTTTTTTTTTGCATGATGGACTTTTTGTATTCATGCAGTATGGAACCGTGGACTATGGTTAGGCAGTATGGAACCGTGGACTATGGTTAGGCAGTATGGAACCGTGGACTATGGTTAGGCAGTATGGAACCGTGGACTATGGTTAGGCAGTATGGAACCGTGGACTATGGTTAGGCAGTATGGAACCGTGGACTATGGTTAGGCAGTATGGAACCGTGGACTATGGTTAGGCAGTATGGAACCGTGGACTATGGTTAGGCAGTATGGAACCGTGGACTATGGTTAGGCAGTATGGAACCGTGGACTATGGTTAGGCAGTATGGAACCGTGGACTATGGTTAGGCAGTATGGAACCGTGGACTATGGTTAGGCAGTATGGAACCGTGGACTATGGTTAGGCAATATGGAACCGTGGACTATGGTTAGGCAGTATGGAACCGTGGACTATGGTTAGGCAGTATGGAACCGTGGACTATGGTTAGGCAGTATGGAACCGTGGACTATGGTTAGGCAGTATGGAACCGTGGACTATGTGGACTTAAAATAAGGTTGGACTTTTTTTTTAGGCAATATGGAAATTAGGACTCTATAGATTTCAAATCAAGTTTTGATTTATGGGAAGACGAAGATTACCTTTTTTCTTTTTTGATTGTTTATTTATTTAATTTGAAGATTATTTTTTTGATATGATATGATATGATATGATATGGCCTAATTGTAGAGGTTGGGTATATTATGACTTAAAAGCTGTTATGTAGTGTGGCCCTTGTTCGCGGATGTGAATCGGAATGATTAGCTTTTAAGATAAAACGTAATAAATAAGAATAGATCTAATGTAAGGATAAAGGATTATAGAATTAAAAACCTGTCTAGGGTCTCTACTGGAGTAGACCTATACATAACTTGTCTAGGAGTAGACCTATACATAACCTGTCTAGGAGTAGACCTATACATAACCTGTCTAGGAGTAGACCTATACATAACCTGTCTAGGAGTAGACCCATACATAACCTGTCTAGGAGTAGACCTATACATAACCTGTCTAGGAGTAGACCTATACATAACCTGTCTAGGAGTAGACCTATACATAACCTGTCTAGGAGTAGACCTATACATAACCTGTCTAGGAGTAGACCTATACATAACCTCTCTATAGATATGATCCTTAACTAATTGGTGTCATTTTCCTTTTACATAAAAAAAATCAATCTCAATATTAAAAATGTCAAATGTAATTGTTCCGATACACACCGGCAAATGGATTGGGTATTGTCAACAAGGTTGTTGTCCCTATTAGGGATGGTTAACTGATTAAAGTTAACGGTAGAACCAACACAATAACTGGCTTATGGAAGCACTTCTCTAAGCGAGAGGTATATTATATATTTCTCTATAAGCTATTTACGCTACCTTTTATATCGTTGATCCTAATGATATAGGCCGAGGTGTAAAACAGCCGAGGTGACAGAGCAACAACCCTGGAATAAAAACTAAATGTGTGAGAGAGGGTTGGCTTTACAGGTCTACTCACTCTGGATTGTCAGTAATGTCTTCTTGGCTATCATGCCTTGGCTGTGTCAGGGTCGATGGTAAGTTAACTTGGCTTTCAAAAACTTTCGAAAGACAGGGCAGGATGGATATAAGTCTGTAACAGTTTGGCTCTAGAGTGTCACCCCCTTCGAAGAGGGGGGATGACCGCGGCAGCTTTCCAATATCTGGGGATCTCTGGGGATCTCAGACGTTACGAAAGAGAGGTTGAACAGGCTAGTAATAGGGATTGCGACAATTTCGGCGGCTATTTTTAGAAAGAAAGGGTCCAGATTGTCTAGCCCAGATGATTTGTAGGGGTCCAGATTTTGCAGCTCTTTCAGAACATCAGCTGTCTGAATTTGTGTGAAGGAAAAGCAGGGTGGGCATGGCAAGTTGCAGCGGAGGGTGCAGTACTGGTGGCCGGGGTAGTGGTAGCCAGGTGGAAAGCATGGCCAGCCGTAGCAAAACGCTTGTTGAAATTCTCGATTTATTATAGATTTATCGGTGGTGACAGTATTTCCTAGCCTCAGTGCAGTGGGCAGTTGGGAGGAGGTGCTCTTATTCTCCATGGACTTTACAGTGTCCCAAAACTTTTTGGAGTTAGTGCTACAGGATGCACATTTCTGTTTGAAAAAGCTAGCCTTTGCTTTCCTAACTGATTGTGTATATTGGTTCCTAACTTCCCTGAAAAGTTTCATATCACGGGGGCTGTTCGATGCTAATGCAGTACGGCACAGGATGTTTTTGTGCTGGTCAAGGGCAGTCAAGTCTGGGGAGAACCAAGGGCTATATCTGTTCTTAGTTCTGAATTTTTTGAATGGGGTATGCTTATTTAAGATTGAGAGGAAAGCACTTTTAAAGAACAACAAGGCATCGTCTGCTGACAGAATGAGATCGATATCCATCCAGGATACCTGGGCCAGGTCAATTAGGAAGGCCTGCTCGCTAAAGTGTTTTAGGGAGCGTTTGACAGTGATGAGGGGTGGTCGTTTGACCGGGACCCGTTACGGACGCAGGCAATAAGGCAGTGATCGCTGAGATCCTGGTTGAAGACAGCGGAGGTGTATTTAGAGGGTAAGTTAGTCAGGATGATATCTATGAGGGTGCCCATGTTTACGGATTTAGGGTTGTACCTGGTAGGTTCCTTGATAATTTGTGTGAGATTGAGGGCATCTAGTTTAGATTGTAGGACGGCCGGGGTGTTAAGCATATCCCAGTTTAGGTCACCAAGCAGTACGAACTCTGAGGATAGATGTGGGGCAATCAATTCACATATGGTGTCCAGGGCACAGCTGGGGGCTGAGGGGGGTCTGTAGCAAGCGGCAACAGTGAGAGACTTATTTCTGGAAAGGTGGATTTTTAGAAGTAGGAGCTCAAACTGTTTGGGCACAGACCTGGATAGTATGATAGAGCTCTGCAGGCTATCTCTACAGTAGATTGCAACTCCGCCCCCTTTGGCAGTTCTATCTAGATGGAAAATGTTGTAGTTGATGGACATTTCTGAATTTTTG
Source organism: Coregonus lavaretus (assembly GCF_964263955.1). Lineage (NCBI taxonomy): Eukaryota > Metazoa > Chordata > Actinopteri > Salmoniformes > Salmonidae > Coregonus > Coregonus lavaretus. The sequence continues at coordinate 48,442,038 of NC_140004.1, forward strand.
GTGGCCTTCCTAAGCCAGGATTCAGACACTGCTAGAACATCAGGGTTGAGTGTGCTAATGCAGTGAATATCTCAAACTTAGGAAGGAGGCTTCTGATGTTAACATGCAGAAAACCAAGGCTTTTACGGTTACAGAAGTCAACAAATTATAGTGCCTGGGGAGTAGGAGTGATACATGGGGCTGCAGGGCCTGGGTTAGCCTCTACATCACCAGAGGAACAGAGGAGGACTAGAATAAGGATACGGCTAAAGGCTTTAAGAACTGGTCTTCTAGTGCGTTGGGTACAGAGAATAAAGGGGGCAGATTTCCGGGCGTTATAATAATAATATATAATAAAAAATATAATATAATAATAATATGCCATTTAGCAGACGCTTTTATCCAAAGCGTTGTAGAATAGTTCAGGGCATTATGTACAGACAAGGATATGGAAGGATATGAGTACAGTGGAGGTAAACTTAAGTGAGTACAACTTAAGGTAACTTAAGTCTCCTGCTAGAATTCTATCTAAAAACAACAGATTTGCCCTTGGTGGGATATACAATAAAATCAAAGTGTATTTTCCATCATGTAAGGTACAATTCAACATTAGAAAACGTCCTCCTTGGTCCGTGTGCTGGGATATAAGGGGAAAAGGGTGTATTCTTATTTATCAGGATGGCTGCACCTCTGATGTTACTCCACTAGGTGGCAGCATAGGCCTCTCTCCAACCCAGCTCCTCTTTAGATATTACATTTCTCCTTTTTTTTTTTATGTATCTCTTGCAGGAAAACCACATCTGCTGACATTCTCTTTAAGTGTTCTAGAACAATGTGCTTTTTTCTCCATCACGAAGCCTGTGCACATTCCATGTGATAAGTTGGATTTTATTGGTCTTTACTTGTATAGAATCAAAGTTAACCTTGTCTATCATTGAATAACCCGATTTAAAATATTTTAGCGGACATGTCGTATGAGTGGGCATTCCATGAAATGGGAAAGTATTCAGACCCCTTGACTTTTTCCACATGTTGTTACGTTACAGCCTTATTCTAAAATTGATTAAATCGCCTTTCCCCCCTCATCAATCTACACAAAATACCCCAATAATGACAAAGCAAAAACAGGTTTTTAAACTGAAATATCACATTTACATAAGTATTCAGACCCTTTACTCAGTACTTTGTTGAAGCACCTTGGCAGCGATTACAGCCTCGAGTCTTCTTGGATATGACGCTACAAGCTTGGCACACCTGTATTTGGCGAGTTTCTCCCATTCTTCTCTGCAGATCCTCTCAAGCTCTGTCAGGTTGGATGGGGAGTGTCGCTGCACAGCTATATTCAGGTCTCTCCAGAGATGTTCGATCGGTTTCAAGTCCAGGCTCTGTCTGGGCCACTCAAGGACATTCAGAGACTTGTCCCAAATAATAATAATAATAATATGCCATTTAGCAGACGCTTTTATCCAAAGCGACTTACAGTCATGCGTGCATACATTTTTTTTTTTTGTGTATGGGTGGTCCCGGGGATCGAACCCACTACCTTGGCGTTACAAGCGCCGTGCTCTACCAGCTGAGCTACAGAGGACCAAAGCCACTTCTGAATTGTCTTGGCTGTGTGCTTATGGTCGTTGTCCCACAGCATGATGCTGCCACCACCATGCTTCACTGTAGGGATGGTTTCAGGTTTCTTCCAGATGTGACGCTTGGCATTCAGGCCAAAAAGTTCAATCTTGGTTTCATCAGACCAGAGAATCTTGTTTCTCATGGTCTGAGAGTCCTTTAGGTGCCTTTTGGCAAACTCCAAGCGGGCTGTCATGTGCCTTTTACTGAGGAGTGGCTTCCGTCTAGCCACTCTACAATAAAGGCCTGATTGGTGGAGTGCTGCAGAGATGGTTGTCCTTCTGGAAGGTTCTCCCATCTCCACAGAGGAACTCTGGAGCTTTGTCAGAGTGACCATCGGGTTCTTGGTCACCTCCCTGACCAAGGCCCTTCTCCCCGATTGCTCAGTTAGTCCGGGTGGCCAGCTCTAGGAAGAGTCTTGGTGGTTCCAAACAAATTCCATTTCAGAATGATGGAGGTCACTGTGTTCATCTCAAGGATGAAGAATGGAAACAGGGTGCACCTGATCTCAATTTCGAGTCTCATAGCAAAGGCTCTGAACTCTTATGTAAATAAGGTATTTCTGTTTTTTTATTTTTAATAATTGTACAAAAAAAATCTAAAAACCTGTTTTCGCTTTGTCATCATGGGGTATTGTGATGTAGATAAGGATTTTTATTTATTTAATCAATTTTTAGAATAAGGCTGTAACGTAACAAAATGTAGAAAATAGGACGAGGTCTGAATACTTTCTGGTTGCACTGTAGAGCGTGTGGGCTGAGCAGACATTTAACAGAAAGCACACTAAAAACACAAAGGAAAGTACTTCTTTGTACTTTTGAGGTGCTGTGGCAAGTCACAAAAATAAATAAAATGAAAATGTAGTTCAATCCTTCCTTCCTTCTCTCTCTCTCCCAAACCTCTCCACCTCCCCCTTCCTGTTTTTTCAAGCTGATAGTTCCACACCTTGAAAATTACCATGTGAAGGTATTTAGTGTTTTTTCTGTTTCATGCCGATCCTATCATCGTTGGCATCAATTCCTCTGATATCAGCTTGAACCAGCTAGCTGGAAAGCTCTCCTTTTTCCCTCCTCTTCCGGTAGAGAGACCAACATTCTCATATTATTTTGTCTCATTCTGTTTTCTTGCTGGTCCAGTTCATCTTCTAAAGTTTGCAACTTCGTTTCCAGAAGGCTCATGTTGTTGTCTTGTTCGTTCATGACCACACCATGTCTGACACCATCGACTCTACTTTCTTTTTCTACTTTTTAACAACAGATTGTAGCAGTTTGTTTGTTTTGGATATTCTTTAGCTGTTCATTACTCTCGTCTCCAAGCTGCTCCTTGTCTTTTTCTCTGGGGCCATGGCTGGTTGGATTAGTGTCGCAGCGCCGCTTTACCAACTGATTGGTTAGGTGTTGTACCTAACTGACCCCTCTTCCAATTGATCTATCAGAGGCTTAATTTAAACTTTGTTGTCTGGCTTCTACATATTACCACAGTTTTGTCGGTACTCACTCCCCGTGCATCCTATCTGCATGCGTCAGCATCCGCCGTAACATAAACAGACTGGAAAATGTCTACCTGAATATTTGTGTACAAATCTTAATAACATAAGTCACCATTTCCTGTCTGTCTGTGTGTCACGTTCGTTGAGTAAAGGATTGGACCAAGGTGCAGCGTGGGTATGCGTACATAGTCGTTTATTATGTTAAACACCGACAAAACAACAAAAGTATTGTAACGTGAAGTTCAAAAGGCTAAACATCCAACAAGCCAAACTGAAATAAGATCCCACAACATAGGTAGGCAAAATGGCTACCTAAGTATGATGCCCAATCAGAGACAACGATCGACAGCTGCCTCTGATTGGGAACCACACCCGGCCAACATAGAAATACAACACATAGAATTCACACCCTGACCAAACCAACTAGAGAAACCTGGGCTCTCAAGGTCAGGGCGTGACACTGTGAATGGAGGAGCCACAGGAAGTTACATCTTCAGAATTATAGATTTGTTTCTCTCTCTCAAATCAATTCAATTCAAAGGGCTTTATTGGCTTATTATTTATTTACCTAACGGGTCGTGGATGGGTATTCCAGCATGACAATGACCCAAAACACACGGCCAAGGCAACAAAGGAGTGGCTCAAGAAGAAGCACATTAAGGTCCTGGAGTGGCCTAGCCAGTGTCCAGACCTTAATCCCATAGAAATCCCATCTATGTAGGGAGCTGAAGGTTCGAGTTGCCAAACGTCAGCCTCGAAACCTTAATGACTTGGAGAAGATCTGCAAAGAGGAGTGGGACAAAATCCCTTCTGAGATGTGTGCAAACCTGGTGGCCAACTACAAGAAACGTCTGACCTCTGTGATTGCCAACAAGGGTTTTGCCAACAAGTACTAAGTCATGTTTTGCAGAGGGATCAAATACTTATTTCCCTAATTTAAAATGCAAATCAATTTATAACATTTTTGACATGCGTTTTTCTGGATTTTTGTTGTTGTTATTCTGTCTCTCACTGTTGAAATAAACCTACCAATAAAATTATAGACTGATCATGTCTTTGTCAGTGGGCAAACGTACAAAATCAGCAGGGGATCAAATTAATTTTTTCCCTCACTGTAGCTGTACACTTTAGACTTTCTGACCAGATTAGAAACGTATAATATCTGAAAATGTATCTAGCTAGACTATTTTACCCGTATACATGGATGGACGCTTCTCCCTCTCTGTCACGGATACCATGGTTGCCCTTAGTTTGAAGATGTAATCCGGAGACAGGTGTTTTATACAACAGCCTTCTGTGTGTTCAATTTTTCAACTCAGTCTCAATTCTCTCAATTTCCAGAGAGCAACACTTATGCAGTTCTACTACGTGATCTATTTCACATGTTCCAGAAGGCATTTCGAAAAAAAAAAAAAAAAGTATGTTCTCTCCTGTGAAGTAGTGACGCGTGACATACGCCTAGTTTCCTGAAACGAGTCACATGTGTCTCTAATATGGTCATACATTTGGCAGGAGGTTAGGAAGTGCAGCTCAGTTTCCACCTCATTTTGTGGGCAGTGTGCACATAGCCTGTCTTCTCCTGAGAGCCAGGTCTGCCTACGGCGGCCTTTCTCAATAGCAAGGCTATGCTCACTGAGTCTGTACATAGTCAAAGCTTTCCTTAATTTTGGGTCAGTCACAGTGGTCAGGTATCCTGCCACTGTGTACTCTCTTTTTAGGGCAAAATAGCATTCTAGTTTGCTCTGTTTTTTTGTTAATTACTTGACACATTGGAAATAATTATCTTTTTGTTTTCTCATGATTTGGTTGGGTCTAATTGTGTTGCTGTTCTGGGGCTCTGTGGGGTCTGTTTGTGTTTGTGAACAGAGCCCCAGGACCAGCTTGGTTAGGGGACTCTTCTACAAGTTCATCTCTCTGTAGGTAATGGCTTTGTTATGGAAGGTTTGGGAATCGCTTCCTTTTAGGTGGTTGTAGAATTTAACGGCTCTTTTCTGGATTTTGATAATTAGCGGGTATCGGCCTAATTCTGCTCTGCATGCATTATTTGGTGTTTTACATTGTACGCAGAGGATATTTTTGCAGAATTCTGCATGCAATCTCAATTTGGGGTTTGTCCCATTTTGTGAATTCTTGGTTGGTGAGCGGACCCCAGACCTCACAACCATAAATAGCAATGGGTTCTATAACTGATTCAAGTATTTTTAGCCAAATCCTAATTGGGATGTCGAATTTCATGTTCCTTTTGATGGCATAGAAGGCCCTTCTTGCCTTGTCTCTCAAATCGTTCACACCTTTGTGGAGGTTACCTGTGGTGCTGACCTGTTTTGGCCGAGGTATGTATAGTTGTATGTGTGCTCTAGGGCAACAGTGTAATTTGTATTTGTGGTTCTGGCAACTGGACCTTTTTTGGAACACCATTATTTTTGTCTTAATGAGATTTACTGTCAGGGCCCAGGTCAGACAGAATCTGTGCAGAAGATCTAGGTGCTGCTGTAGGCCCTTCTTGGTTGGTGACAGAAGCACCAGATCATCAGCAAACAGTAGACATTTGACTTCAGATTCTAGTAGGGTGAGGCCGGGTGCTGCAGACTGTTCTAGTGCCCTTGCCAATTAGTTGATATATATGTTGAGGGTGGGGCTTAAGCGGCAAACCTGTCTCACCGCATGGCCCTGTAGAAAGAAGTATGTGTGTTTTTTGCCAATTTTAACCGCACATTCGTTGTTTGTGTACATGGATTTTATAATGTCGTATGTTTTTCCCCCAACCCCACTTTCCATCAATTTGTATAGCAGACCCTCATGCCAAATTGAGTCAAAAGCTTTTTTGAAATCAACAAAGCATGAGAAGACTTTACCTTTGTTTTGGTTTGTTTGTTTGTCAATTAGGGTGTGCAGGGTGAATACGTGGTCTGTCGTACGGTAATTTGGTAAAAAGCCAATTTGACATTTGCTCAGTACATTGTTTTAATTGTGGAAATGTACAAGTCTGCTGTTAATGATAAAGCAGAGGATTTTCCCAAGGTTGCTGTTGACGCATATCCCACGGTAGTTATTGGGGTCAAATTTGTCTCCACTTTTGTGGCTTGGATATCAGTCCTTGGTTCCAAATATTGGGGAAGATGCCAGAGCTGAGGATGATGTTAGAGTTTAAGTATAGCCAATTGGAATTTGTGGTCTGTATAATTTCATTGAGGATACCATCAACACCACAGGCCTTTTTGGGTTGGAGGGTTTGTATTTTGTCCTGTAGTTCATTCAATGTAATTGGAGAATCCAGTGGGTTCTGGTAGTCTTTAATAGTTTATTCTAATATTTCTCTCGCTCTCTCTCCCTCCTTCCCTCTCACACTCTCCCTCTCTCTCTCTCTCTCTCTCTCCCTCCTTCCCTCTCACTCTCTCTCTCTCTCCCTCTCTCTCGCTCTCCCTCTTTCCCTCTCTCTCTCTCTCTCTCTCCCTCTCTCTCTCTCTCTCTCTCATTCTCTCCATCTCTCCATATCTCTCCTTCCCTGTCTCTCTTTCTCTCTCTCTTCTCTAATTAATTCTGTTAGTTGCTCCTCTGATTTATCATTTCTGTAATGAGAAAAGTGAAGCCCATAATTTCAACAGCTTGCAGGTTTTAGATCATACTAAATGATGATAGCTTTCTGTCTCACCGGGGAAGATATCTCACTTCATCACTAGGTGTGAGTGTGTGTGTGTGTGTGTGTGTGTGTCTACACTGTGTGTGATGAGTATGTCCTTGTAAGTGTGTTTGTCCTTGTCTCCAGGTACTTTAGATCAGGAGCCCCTCCCGTCATCAACCCCCTCCACACGCGGTTCCCACGGGATACCATTGTCCCAGGGTCCTTTGCAGTCACTCTGACCTGGACTTTACCAAACCGCACCACAGGGGTGTTCAACGTGACCTCCCCCCTCCCCGGGGATTGGTTCCTGGCTGCACACCTGCCCAAGGATGAGGGAAAGATCTCTGTCAAGGTGAGTCTGGAGGAATGGGCAGGCTGAGTCTGTCTGGATGATGGTTGGACTGTTTTTCTCTGGCGGGAGAGTTGTTTTTTTCTCTCACAATCTGTTGTGTATGTTGACGTAGTGGCTTTTTCAGTCTGTGAACGTATAGCAACTTTTTCAAACTGATAAAGTGATAAGGTACACCCCTGCCTCGTACCGCTTGAGAAATGGAAAGGTTAGGTTTTGACTGTTTGGTGGATCCAATAGAGGGCGACCCACATCTGCTGGCCGGCTGCAGCACTCCGCATGGCTGGCAGTCAGATAGAGAGATGGATGGAGCGTCTCCATCGGGCTGAGATGCCTGCTTGCCATCCCTGATCAGATCACCAGCTAAAGCAAGGCAGAGCCGATGGGGCGTCCTGACAGTTAGCGCAGTGCTAACCCAACGCTCCCATGGAGCCTGTCGTCTTCTGCCTCTGCCGTCCTTCTCAGGGTGATTCTGCGTGACTCACTGACTGCTCTGCGCTGCTCAGGACACACACACACACAGGAACACACTAGTTTGTGGCTGTTTGTCTCAGCAGTGACGGTTTAATTAGCAGTAGTCAAACAAGCTTTCAAAGTCATCATGTCAATAGCTAGTAGCTACTTCCTGACCTGCCTAGTCTGTCACACTCATACCATGTCAGTAGCTGTCTTCAAACTGGGCCATGGTACGTCCTGTCTGGAGAAACCTCTGAACTGTGGTGTGTTGTGTGTGTAGGGTGTGTGTGTGTGGTGTGTGTGGTGTGTGTGGTGTGTGTGGTATGTGGTGTGTAGGGTGTGTGTAGGGTGTGTGTGTGTGTGTGTGTGTATGTGTGTGTGTGTGTAGGGTGTGTGTGTGCGTGTAGGGTGTGGTGTGTAGGGTGTGTGGTGTGGTGTGCAGGGTGTGTGTGTGTGTGGTGTGTGTAGGTGTGTTATTAGAGCATGCTATAGACAAAGCCTGGAAATATCCTTCAGCTTTTCTGTGATACGTGGTTTGGTGAGCAGACAGACACTGTAATGGAGATGTAGAATCCCCTGATGGCTGCGCCAATGCTCTTTAATACGATTACACTCTGACTAATGCTGCAGAGACCCCAATGCTCTTTAATACGATTACACTCTGACTAATGCTGCAGAGACCCCAATGCTCTTTAATACGATTACACTCTGACTAATGCTGCAGAGCCCCCAATGCTCTTTAATACGATTACACTCTGACTAATGCTGCAGAGCCCCCAATGCTCTTTAATACGATTACACTCTGGCTAATGCTGCAGAGCCCCCAATGCTCTTTAATAAGATGACACTCTGGCTAATGCTGCAGAGCCCCCAATGCTCTTTAATAAGATGACACTCTGACTAATGCTGCAGAGCCCCCAATGCTCTTTAATAAGATTACACTCTGGCTAATGCTGCAGAGCCCCCAATGCTCTTTAATAAGATTACACTCTGGCTAATGCTGCAGAGCCCCCAATGCTCTTTAATAAGATTACACTCTGACTAATGCTGCAGAGACCCCAATGCACTTTAATAAGATTACAATCTGGCTAATGCTGCAGAGCCCCCAATCAGCAGAGCTGTGTGTGTGATATTTTAGGTTCTTTCTCAGGCAGAGATGTTTGCACTGCATGTCAGCTAGTCTCTATTGAAATGTCACTGTAGAACAAAGAGGATATAGGAGAGAGAAATGACAGCAAGAGAGAAATGTGTTGTTCCGTCGTTCTGTGCTTCTGTGGTTCTGTGGTTGATTACTCAGCGCTCCGCTCCGCTGCAGAGTTTATCTACTAATTACATCTTAATCATTTTATTAGCACAAAGCATGTCAGATGGAACTTCTGAGGGTATACAGGGGAGATCAACACACATTCTGTTACCAGCAGATTAAACAGGCAACATGCATTGTTGTCTATACGAGGTTGACAGATGTTAACAGCACAGGAAATCCACCTTGTACAAAGTATACAATATACAACTAGCTGGTTGGTTGGTAGAGGATAAAATCACCTTTACATTTAGCTGGTTGGTTGGTAGAGGATAAAATCACATTTTACATTTAGCTGGTTGGTTGGTAGAGGATAAAATCACATTTTACATTTAGCTGGTAGAGGATAAAATCACATTTTACATTTACATTTTAGTCATTTAGCAGACGCTCTTATCCAGAGCGACTTACAGGAGCAATTAGGGTTAAGTGCCTTGCTCAAGGGCACATCGACAGATTTTTCACTTAGTCGGCTCGGGGATTAGAACCAGCGACCTTTCAGTTACTGGCACAACGCTCCTAACCACTAAGCTACCTCACCTTTACATTTAGCTGGTTGGTTGGTAGAGGATAAAATCACCTTTACATTTACAGTGGGGAAAAAAAGTATTTAGTCAGCCACCAATTGTGCAAGTTCTCCCACTTAAAAAGATGAGAGAGGCCTGTAATTTTCATCATAGGTACGTCAACTATGACAGACAAATTGAGATTTATTTTCTCCAGAAAATCACATTGTAGGATTTTTTATGAATTTATTTGCAAATTATGGTGGAAAATAAGAAAAACAAAAATCCCAGAACCACACGGGGGGACCTAGTGAATGACCTGCAGAGAGCTGGGACCAAAGTAACAAAGCCTACCATCAGTAACACACTACGCCGCCAGGGACTCAAATCCTGCAGTGCCAGACGTGTCCCCCTGCTTAAGCCAGTACATGTCCAGGCCCGTCTGAAGTTTGCTAGAGTGCATTTGGATGATCCAGAAGAGGATTGGGAGAATGTCATATGGTCAGATGAAACCAAAATAGAACTTTTTGGTAAAAACTCAACTCGTCGTGTTTGGAGGACAAAGAATGCTGAGTTGCATCCAAAGAACACCATACCTACTGTGAAGCATGGGGGTGGAAACATCATGCCTTGGGGCTGTTTTTCTGCAAAGGAACCAGGACGACTCATCTGTGTAAAGGAAAGAATGAATGGGGCCATGTATCGTGAGATTTTGAGTGAAAACCTCCTTCCATCAGCAAGGGCATTGAAGATGAAACGTGGCTGGGTCTTTCAGCATGACAATGATCCCAAACACACCGCCCGGGCAACGAAGGAGTGGCTTCGTAAGAAGCATTTCAAGGTCCTGGAGTGGCCTAGCCAGTCTCCAGATCTCAACCCCATAGAAAATCTTTGGAGGGAGTTGAAAGTCCGTGTTGCCCAGCAACAGCCCCAAAACTTCACTGCTCTAGAGGAGATCTGCATGGAGGAATGGGCCAAAATACCAGCAACAGTGTGTGAAAACCTTGTGAAGACTTACAGAAAACGTTTGACCTGTGTCATTGCCAACAAAGGGTATACAGTGGGGAGAACAAGTATTTGATACACTGCCGATTTTGCAGGTTTTCCTACTTACAAAGCATGTAGAGGTCTGTAATTTTTATCATAGGTACACTTCAACTGTGAGAGACGGAATCTAAAACAAAAATCCAGAAAATCACATTGTATGATTTTTAAGTAATTAATTTGCATTTTATTGCATGACATAAGTATTTGATACATCAGAAAAGCAGAACTTAATATTTGGTACAGAAACCTTTGTTTGCAATTACAGAGATCATACGTTTCCTGTAGGTCTTGACCAGGTTTGCACACACTGCAGCAGGGATTTTGGCCCACTCCTCCATACAGACCTTCTCCAGATCCTTCAGGTTTCGGGGCTGTCGCTGGGCAATACGGACTTTCAGCTCCCTCCAAAGATTTTCTATTGGGTTCAGGTCTGGAGACTGGCTAGGCCACTACAGGACCTTGAGATGCTTCTTACGAAGCCACTCCTTAGTTGCCCTGGCTGTGTGTTTCGGGTCGTTGTCATGCTGGAAGACCCAGCCACGACCCATCTTCAATGCTCTTACTGAGGGAAGGAGGTTGTTGGCCAAGATCTTGCGATACATGGCCCCATCCATCCTCCCCTCAATACGGTGCAGTCGTCCTGTCCCCTTTGCAGAAAAGCATCCCCAAAGAATGATGTTTCCACCTCCATGCTTCACGGTTGGGATGGTGTTCTTGGGGTTGTACTCATCCTTCTTCTTCCTCCAAACACGGCGAGTGGAGTTTAGACCGAAAAGCTCTATTTTTGTCTCATCAGACCACATGACCTTCTCCCATTCCTCCTCTGGATCATCCAGATGGTCATTGGCAAACTTCAGACGGGCCTGGACATGCGCTGGCTTGAGCAGGGGGACCTTGCGTGCGCTGCAGGATTTTAATCCATGACGGTGTAGTGTGTTACTAATGGTTTTCTTTGAGACTGTGGTCCCAGCTCTCTTCAGGTCATTGACCAGGTCCTGCCGTGTAGTTCTGGGCTGATCCCTCACCTTCCTCATGATCATTGATGCCCCACAAGGTGAGATCTTGCATGGAGCCCCAGAACGAGGGTGATTGACCGTCATCTTGAACTTCTTCCATTTTCTAATAATTGCGCCAACAGTTGTTGCCTTCTCACCAAGCTGCTTGCCTATTGTCCTGTAGCCCATCCCAGCCTTGTGCAGGTCTACAATTGTATCCCCTGATGTCCTTACACAGCTCTCTGGTCTTGGCCATTGTGGAGAGGTTGGAGTCTGTTTGATTGAGTGTGTGGACAGGTGTCTTTTATACAGGTAACGAGTTCAAACAGGTGCAGTTAATACAGGTAATGAGTGGAGAACCGGAGGGCTTCTTAAAGAAAAACTAACAGGTCTGTGAGAGCCGGAATTCTTACTGGTTGGTAGGTGATCAAATACTTATGTCATGCACTAAAATGCAAATTAATTACTTAAAAATCATACAATGTGATTTTCTGGATTTTTGTTTTAGATTCTGTCTCTCACAGTTGAAGTGTACCTATGATAGAAATTACAGACCTCTACATGCTTTGTAAGTAGGAAAACCTGCAAAATCGGCAGTGTATCAAATACTTGTTCTCCCCACTGTATAACAAAGTATATTGACCAAATACTTATTTTCCACCATAATTTGCAAATAAATTCATTAAAAATCCTACAATGTGATTTTCTGGATTTTCTTTTCTCATTTTGTCTGTCATAGTTGACGTGTACCTATGATGAAAATTACAGGCCTCTCTCATCTTTTTAAGTGGGAGAACCTGCACAATCGGTGGCTGACTAAATACTTTTTTTCCACACTGTAGTTGTAGTATGAACAGTGGGGGAAGATAAATAAACAGATACATATTGGTGGTATTTACAATGTTTCTGCTCCACTGGTTGCCCTTTTCTCATGACATCTTGCTGCTGTGATTCCACATTGTGGTATTTTGCCTAACATATATGGTAGTTTATCAATGTTTGACTTGTTTTCAAATTCTTTGTGGGTCTTTGTGATCTGTGGGAAATATGTCTCTCTAATATGGTCATACATTTGGCAGAAGGTTAGGAAGTGAAGCTCAGTTTCCACATCATTTTGTGGGCAGTGGGCACATAGCCTGTCTTCTCTCGACAGCCAGGTCTGCCTATGGCGACCTCTCTCAATAGCAAGGCAATGCTCACGGAGTCTGTACATAGTCAAGGATTTTCTTAATTTAAACAACTACAGTGGGGAGAACAAGTATTTGATACACTGCCGATTTTGCAGGTTTTCCTACTTACAAAGCTGTAGAGGTCTGTCATTTTTATCATAGGTACACTTCAACTGTGAGAGACGGAATCTAAAACAAAAATCCAGAAAATCACATTGTATGATTTTGAAGTAATTAATTGGCATTTTATTGCATGACATAAGTATTTGATACATCAGAAAAGCAGAACTTAATATTTGGTACAGAAACCTTTGTTTGCAATTACAGATCATACGTTTCCTGTAGGTCTTGACCAGGTTTGCACACACTGCAGCAGGGATTTTGGCACACTCCTCCATAATAATAATATAATATGCCATTTAGCAGACGCTTTTATCCAAAGCGACTTACAGTCATGCGTGCATACATTTTTGTGTATGGGTGGTCCCGGGGATCGAACCCACTACCTTGGCGTTACAAGCGCCGTGCTCTACCAGCTGAGCTACAGAGGACCACATACAGACCTTCTCCAGATCCTTCAGGTTTCGGGTCTGTCGCTGGGCAATACGGACTTTCAGCTCCCTCCAAAGATTTTCTATTGGTTTCAGGTCTGGAGACTGGCTAGGCCACTCCAGGACCTTGAGATGCTTCTTACGGAGCCACTCCTTAGTTGCCATGGCTGTGTGTTTCGGGTCGTTGTCATGTTGGAAGACCCAGCCACGACCCATCTTCAATGCTCTTACTGAGGGAAGGTTGAGGGGCCAAGATCTCGCGATACATGGCCCCATCCATCCTCCCCTCAATACGGTGCAGTCGTCCTGTCCCCTTTGCAGAAAAGCATCCCCAAAGAATGATGTTTCCACCTCCATGCTTCACGGATGGGATGGTGTTCTTGGGGTTGTACTCATCCTTCTTCTTCCTCCAAACACGGCGAGTGGAGTTTAGACCAAAAAGCTCTATTTTTGTCTCATCAGACCACATGACCATCTCCCATTCCTCCTCTGGATCATCCAGATGGTCATTGGCAAACTTCAGACGGGCCTGGACATGCGCTGGCTTGAGCAGGGGGACCTTGCGTGCGCAGCAGGATTTTAATCCATGATGGCGTAGTGTGTTACTAATGGTTTTCTTTGAGACTGTGGTCCCAGCTCTCTTCAGGTCATTGAACAGGTCCTGCCGTGTAGTTCTGGGCTGATCCCTCACCTTCCTCATGATCATTGATGCCCCACGAGGTGAGATCTTGCATGGAGCCCCAGACCGAGGGTGATTGACCGTCATCTTGAACTTCTTCCATTTTGTCATAATTGCGCCAACAGTTGCCTTCTCACCATGCTGCTTGCCTATTGTCCTGTAGCCCATCCCAGCCTTGTGCAGGTCTACAATTTTATCCCTGATGTCCTTACACAGCTCTCTGGTCTTGGCCATTGTGGAGAGGTTGGAGTCTGTTTGATTGAGTGTGTGGACAGGTGTCTTTTATACAGGTAACAAGTTCAAACAGGTGCAGTTAATACAGGTAATGAGTGGAAAACAGGATGGCTTCTTATAGAAAAACTAACAGGTCTGTGAGAGCCAGAATTATTACTGCTTGGTAGGTGATCAAATACTTATGTCATGCAATAAAATGCAAATTAATTACTTAAAAATCATACAATGTGATTTTCTGGATTTTTGTTTTAGATTCCGTCTCTAACAGTTGAAGTGTACCTATGATAAAAATGACAGACCTCTACATGCTTTGTAAGTAGGAAAACCTGCAAAATCGGCAGTGTATCAAATACTTGTTCTCCCCACTGTATATAGTTGACCGACGTAGGTTCAATTATTTTAAGTCCATTTTGTTTGTTCTTTTTCTGTGAGCTCGATGTGAAGTTTCCGTGGAGATAAATCAGATGAAGCCTGAACTATGCGATGTAGTAGGGAGTTGTGGTTTCCAACAGGCCAATATTCTACATAGTTTAGCGCAGAAAACATGGTAATTAACTACAATGACCATAATCCATTCCGTGCCTGCTTAAACTTGTCTGGTCTGTGCAGAGCGAAGAGAGAACGCACGATTGGGAGGGATAGAGAGCAGTTGCTTCCTGATCTAAGTGATTGATAGTTGGTAAAAGTATGCCTTATTTACTTTGAAGAACTACTAAAATAGTGATTTTTGTCAGACAGCATATGCAGCAGCTCTGTAGAGATTAGATGACTTTAAATAATTAAATAATAAAGTCATCAAATAAAAAAACTTTTATTAAAGTAAAGTAATGTGAATAAATGATGGTTAGTAATAAGCAGTAATGGACAGTCACTACCATCATGGGACTTTTATTAGTTGTTTTATTCTGTGTTGTTACAGCATTCAAATAACATAATGCATAGTGCATTTAATGTCCAAAAAATATCTTTGAAATCGAAAACAGTGATTTATTTTTTAAATAATCGAACTGAAACCGAACCGCCCTCAAAAAGCACTAATCGCTCAACACTAGGCACAGTGGTCAGGTATTCTGTGTACTCTCTGTTTAGGGCCAATTTGTTCAGTTTTCTGGTTGATTTTTTTCCAGTGTTATCTTTAATGTTTTCTCATAATTCGGTTGGGTCTTATTGTGTTTCTGTCCTGGGGCTCTGTGGGGTCTGTTTGTGAACAGAGCCCCAGGACCAGCTGGCTGAGGGGGACTCTTCTCTAGGTTCATCTCTCTGTAGGTGAGGGCTTTGTGATGGAATGTGTGGGCATCACTTCCTTTTTAGGTGGTTGTAGACTTTCAGTTCATTCACAGCCAGGTTGAAGTTCCCAGTGGAGCTCATGTTTAGTCCCATTATGTGTAGGTGTGTGTGTTCTATATGAGTGGAGCCCAGTAAAAAAGGATATCAGTTTCCCTGACATCTGGATCCTTTCTGGAACATCATTTCGGTATTTTTGAGATTGATTGTCAGGGCCCAGGTCTGACAACTGTTGCAGATTATGTAATTGTTGCTGTAACCCCTCTTTTGTTGGGAACAGCAGCACCAGGTCATCTGCATACAGGCAATTAATGTATGTGTCGTTAAGAGTATTGGTATTTATTATGGATCCCCATTAGTTCCTGCCGAGACAGCAGCTACTCTTCCTGGGGTTTATTATGGATCCCCATTAGTTCCTGCCAAGGCAGCAGCTACTCTTCCTGGGGTTTATTATGGGATCCCCATTAGTTCCTGCCAAGGCAAATTATCTCTTTATATTCAGACGAAGGGTACTGCTATGGGATCCCCTATGGCTCCTAACTATGATAATTTATATGTGGGTTACATTGAGAAACAGTCAATTTTCAATCCTCTCAAAAATGATTTCTTGCCTAACATTATTATTTGGAAACGGTACATTGATGATATTTTTGTTCTATGGGAGGGGTGACTTAAAATAGCTCCAGACATTCTATGCTTTTCTTAACTCTTGTTCTGAGCACCTGAGATTTACTATGCAATCTGACACACGTCAAATCAGTTTCCTTGATCTTCTGATTTTGTGTGAGAATAAAGTTCTATACACTGATCTTTACAGGAAACCTACTGATCTTAACAGTTTGTTGAGGGCTGATAGTTGTCACCCGCTTCCCTTGAAAAACAGTTTGCCCTACAGCCAATTCTGTCAAATCAAAATAATTGGTAAAAAACAATCAGATTTCGACCCAAATATGGCTGAGACGCAATGAAAATTCAAGGAGAGGGGGTACAAAAATTGTCCGATTAATACTGCCGTTGAGAAAATTCAAAACAAATGGAGACCTGATCTCTTTCAAGGACAGTCTCGCAAAAATATGCATTCTTGCGTTCTAACTACACGCTATTCAAAGTGCTCTGAACAAATTAAGGGAATCGTTCACAAACATTGGCACACTCTAAGATCCGATGACAGTATTGGTAATATGTTTTTGGAAGCGAACCACTCTATTTCGCCCCTACGTTATATCGGCATCGAACATGTCACCCTCCCTAGGAGAGGGGGTGACCTCGACAACTTATTGTTAAAACGAGAGGCTGCCTGGATCTTTAATTTAAAGATTACAGAGTGACCCTCCGTGTTTGTCATTATACCCTGATGAAGACAGCTTGTCTGTCGAAACGTTGGTTATTAGGATATTAAATAATTGCATCTGAGTTCCTAGAGTGGAAACTCTCCTTTTTCTTTTTCTTAGGATTGTGTCGAGGCTCAGAGCAAAAACCTGTCTCGGAGCTCTACAGACAACTCCTTCGACCTCATGGCTTAGTTTTTAGTCTGATATGCACTGTCAACTGTGGGACCTTAAATAGACAGGTGTGTGCCTTTCCAAATCATGTCCAATCAATTGAATTTACCACAGGTGGACTCCAAGTTGTAGAAACATCTCAAGGATGATCAAGAGAAACTGGATGCTCCTGAGCTCAATTTAGTCTCATAGCAAAAGGTCTGAATACTTAATAATAATAATAATAATAATAATAATAATAATAATAATAATACAAATAATAATTTTAATAATTGTACAGAAAATTCTAAAAACCAGTTTTCGCTTTGTCAATATGGGGTATTGTGTGAAGATTGATGAGGAAAACATTTATTTAATCCATTTGAGAATAAGGCTGTAACGAAACAAAATGTGGAAAAAGTCAAGTGGTCTGAACACTTTCCGAATGCAGTGTATCTGGATGTGACACCTTCTAAATAATGAGATATCTGTATGTAATACCTAACTAATGAGATATTTGGATGTAACACCTAACTAATGAGATATCTGGATATTGCACCTTCTAAGTAATGAGATACCTGGATGTAACAACTGATAGCTAATGAGATATCTGGGTGTAATACCTAACTAATGAAATATCTGGATGTAACACCAACTAATGAGGTATCTGAATGTGGCACATTCTAGCTAATGAGATATCTGGGTGTAACGCCTAACTAATGAGATATCTGGATGTAACGCCTAACTAATGAGGTATCTGAATGTGGCACATTCTAGCTAATGAGATATCTGGGTGTAACACCTAACTAAGGAAATATCTGGATGCATCACCTTATAACTAATGAGATATCTGTATGTAACATTGTTTAGCTAATGAAATATAATGGATGTAACATCTAACTACTGAGATATCTGGATGTAACACATTCTAGCTAATGATATGTCTGGATGTAACAGCTTCTAACTAATGAGATCTGGATTTAACACCTAACTAACAATATATATTGATGTAGGACCTAACTAATTATATATCTAGATGTAACACCTAACTAATAATATACAGTCCCAGTCAAAAGTTTGGACACATCTACTCATTCAAGGGTTTTTCTTTATTTTTACTATTTTTTACATTGTAGAATAATAGTGAAGACATCAAAACTATGAAATAACACACATGGAATCATGTAGTAACCAAGAAAGTGTTAAACAAATGAAAATATGCACTGCTCAAAAAAATTAAGGGAACACTTAAACAACACAATGTAACTCCAAGTCAATCACACTTCTGTGAAATCAAACTGTCCACTTAGGAAGCAACACTGATTGACAAAAAAATTCACATAATAATAATATGCCATTTAGCAGACGCTTTTATCCAAAGCGACTTACAGTCATGCGTGCATACATTATGGGTGGTCCCGGGGATCGAACCCACTACCTTGGCGTTACAAGCGCCGTGCTCTACCAGCTGAGCTAAACAGGACCATGCTGTTGTGCAAATGGAATAGACAACAGGTGGAAATTATAGGCAATTAGCAAGACACCCCCAATAAAGGACTGGTTTTGCAGGTGGTGACCACAGACCACTTCTCAGTTCCTATGCTTCCTGGCTGATGTTTTGGTCACTTTTGAATGCTGGCGGTGCTTTCACTCTAGTGGTAGCATGAGACGGAGTCTACAACCCACACAAGTGGCTCAGGTAGTGCAGCTCATCCAGGATGGCACATCAATGCGAGCTGTGGCAAGAAGGTTTGCTGTGTCTGTCAGCGTAGTGTCCAGAGCATGGAGGCGCTACCAGGAGACAGGCCAGTACATCAGGAGACGTGGAGGAGGCCATAGGAGGGCAACAACCCAGCAGCAGGACTGCTACCTCCGCCTTTGTGCAAGGAGGAGCAGGAGGAGCACTGCCAGAGCCCTGCAAAATGACCTCCAGCAGGCCACAAATGTGCATGTGTCTGCTCAAACGGTCAGAAACAGACTCCATGAGGGTGGTATGAGGGCCCGACGTCCACAGGTGGGGGTTGTGCTTACAGCCCAACACCGTGCAGGACGTTTGGCATTTGCCAGAGAACACCAATATTGGCAAATTCGCCACTGGCGCCCTGTGCTCTTCACAGATGAAAGCAGGTTCACACTGAGCACATGTGACAGACGTGACAGAGTCTGGAGATGCCGTGGAGAACGTTCTGCTGCCTGCAACATCTTCCAGCATGACCGGTTTGGCGGTGGGTCAGTCATGGTGTGGGGTGGCATTTCTTTGGGGGGCCGCACAGCCCTCCATGTGCTCGCCAGAGGTAGTCTGACTGCCATTAGGTACCGAGATGAGATCCTCAGACCCCTTGTGAGACCATATGCTGGTGCGGTTGGCCCTGGGTTCCTCCTAATGCAAGACAATGCTAGACCTCATGTGGCTGGAGTGTGTCAGCAGTTCCTGCAAGAGGAAGGCATTGATGCTATGGACTGGCCCGCCCGTTCCCCAGACCTGAATCCAATTGAGCACATCTGGGACATCATGTCTCGCTCCATCCACCAACGCCACGTTGCACCACAGACTGTCCAGGAGTTGGCGGATGCTTTAGTCCAGGTCTGGGAGGAGATCCCTCAGGAGACCATCCGCCACCTCATCAGGAGCATGCCCAGGCGTTGTAGGGAGGTCATACAGGCACGTGGAGGCCACACACACTACTGAGCCTCATTTTGACTTGTTTTAAGGACATTACATCAAAGTTGGATCAGCCTGTAGTGTGGTAAATATTTGACTAGTGCTTGTTCCCTCTCTACCCTGTCTCTACCTCTTATAGCACAATAACAGGCTTTTAAAGGCCAGAACGTTATGGATCTGTCCAACTGCAATCTGCTATCTTTTTGAAGAGGGTTTTGCTAACAAAAGTATTTTCTCCTCTCCCCTCTCCTCCCTCCTCTCCTCTCCCGTCTCTCCCCCTCCCCTCTCCTCTCCTCTAGGGTTTATATGAGGAGTGTCAGTATCTCTTCCAGCCCCAGCTCATCGTTCAGAGGCTGATAGGGATCTCTGTTCTCTATCCTGGTTACTTCATAGACCAGATGATTCCTGCCCACAACAGATCTGTGCTCTACAAGTACGTCTCCTCTACCTGATCCCTATTGTAACACCACTAACTGCCTCTCTGTCTCTATGCCTCTCTATCGCTCTGTCTGTCTGTCTCTCTCTCCATCTCTGTTGGTCTCTCTCTCTTTCTCTCTCTCTGTCTCTCTCTCTCTATATATATATATATATATATATCTCTGTCTCTCTCTCTCTATATATATATATATATATATCTCTCTCTCCCGGTCTCTCTCTCTCCCGGTCTCTCTCTCTCTCTCTCTCTCTCTCTCTCTCTCTCTCTCTCTCTCTCTCTCTCTCTCTCTCTCTCTCTCTCTCTCTCTCTCTCTCTCTCTCTCTCTCTCTCTCTCTCTCTCTCTCTCTCTCTCTCTCTCTCTCTCTCTCTCTTCTCTCTCTCTCTCTCTCTCTCTCTCTCTCTCTCTCTCTCTCTTCTCTCTCTCTCTCTCTCTCTGTGTCTCTCTCTCTTTGTCTCTCTCTCTCTCTCTCTCTCTCTCTCTCTCTCTCTCTCTCTCTCTCTCTCTCTCTCTATAGATATATATATCTATCTATCTCCCGGTCTCTGTCTGTCTCTCTCTCTGTCTGTCTCTCTCTCTCTCTGTCTGTCTATCTATATCTCTCTCTCTCTGTCTATCTATATCTCTCTGTCTCTCTCTCTGTCTGTCTCGCTGTCTCTCTCTCTGTCCCTCTCTCTCTCTGTCTGTCTTTGTCTCTGTCTCTCTCTCTCTCTCTGTATGTCTATCTGTCTGTCTGTCTGTCTATCTATCTGTCTCTCTGTCTGTCTCTCTCTCTCTGTCTATCTATCTGTCTCTCTCTCTCTGTCTGTCTGTCTGTCTGTCTCTCTCTGTCTCTGTCTGTCTGTGTCTCTCTCTCTCGCTCTGTCTGTCTGCCTGTCTGTCTGTCTGCCTGTCTGTCTGTCTGTCTGTCTGTCTGTCTGTCTGTCTGTCTCTCTCTGCCTGTCTGTCTGTCTGTCTGTCTGTGTCTGTCTGTCTGTCTTTCTGTCTGTCTGTCTGTGTCTCTCTCGCTCTGCCTGTCTGTCTGTCTGTCTGTCTGTCTGTCTGTCTCTCTCTCTGCCTGCCTGCCTGCCTGCCTGCCTGTCTGTCTGCCTGCCTCTCTCTCTGTCTCTCTCTCGCGCTCTCTCTCTCTCTCTCTCTCTCTCTCGCGCTCTCTCTCTCTCTCATTCTGTCTCTCTCTCTCGTGCTCTGTCTCTCTCGTGCTCTGTCTCTCTCGTGCTCTGTCTCTCTCGCGCTCTGTCTGTCTGTCTGTCTCTCTCTCTCTCTCTCTCTCTCTCT
This sequence comes from Coregonus lavaretus, assembly GCF_964263955.1. NCBI lineage: Eukaryota > Metazoa > Chordata > Actinopteri > Salmoniformes > Salmonidae > Coregonus > Coregonus lavaretus. Next base: position 48,463,176 of record NC_140004.1, read on the forward strand.
CTCTCTCTCTCTCTCTCTCTCTCTCTCTCTCTCTCTCTCTCTCAGTGCATGCTGGGAGTGTTTTGTAGTTGAGAGGTCGTGTGGAGGGCTCTGTCCTAACTTATTTTTTTGATTCTTTCCTTGGTCTTTTCTTTAAATGTTTATTTTCTATGGTGGAGGGTTAATGCACTGTTAGTTTAGCGGTACCCCCTGTTTTGGCACAAAGTTAGGGAGGAAGAGGATGGAGTTTTAGTTTCCTGGGGTTTGAACGGTGTGGTGTTTTCGATGTCTTCGCAACCTAGCGCGGAGGAAACGCTGTTGTTACGGCATGGACTCAGGTGAGGAGACGCTGTTGTTACGGCATGGACTCAGGTGAGGAGACGCTGTTGTTACGGCATGGACTCAGGTGAGGAGACGCTGTTGTTACGGCATGGACTCAGGTGAGGAGACGCTGTTGTTACGGCATGGACTCAGGTGAGGAGACGCTGTTGTTACGGCATGGACTCAGGTGAGGAGACGCTGTTGTTACGGCATGGACTCAGGTGAGGAGACGCTGTTGTTATGGCATGGACTCAGGTGAGGAGACGCTGTTGTTACGGCATGGACTCAGGTGAGGAGACGCTGTTGTTACGGCATGGACTCAGGTGTGTTCCTGAGAATGTAGTTAAGGTGGAGGAGGTTCTGCTTGCGATCGGCTAACAGGTAGGAGCTGAATTTATACATTCTCCATCCAGAATGAACTAAGCTGTGGTTGTGTTCATGAAAAGAGTACATTTAGTGGGTAGGCTAATTACTAGTTGAATATTTGTAAGGGATGTGTTGGTGTCGATTGCTCCTCTTTCGACTCTTTCGACAAAAGTGGTAGTTGTGAATCTGCCTCTGTTTATTACGGATGATCAAATCCGGAAAGAGCTGAGTAGTTTTGGTTAGTTTGCTAGCGGTTGTCGTGTCGGCAGGTTTTCAGGCAGATGCCGTTAAGGGTGTTGTTTCGTTCAGGAGGCAAGTGTTCATGTTTCTGAACAACAATGAGCAACAGTTAAATGTGCATTTTAAAGTGAGGCATGGGGAGGGGCTCTACACAGGGTTTCCCAGCACAGATAGTCTACGGTGTTTTGAGTGTGGGGATTTGGGGCATAAGAGTTTTGCGTGCCCACATAAAGGCCGTAGACAAGGTGAGGGTTCAAGCACCAGTGGGGGAAATAGAGGTCAACGTGCAGGAGGCCATGAGACACAGGAAGCAGAGGCTGGGCCTAGTCATGCTATAGATGGTGGTGTAGATGAGGCTGGGTCTAGTCATGCTATAGATGGTGGTGTAGATGAGGCTGGGTCTAGTCATGCTATAGATGGTGGTGTAGATGAGGCTGGGTCTAGTCATGCTATAGATGGTGGTGTAGATGAGGCTGGGTCTAGTCATGCTATAGATGGTGGTGTAGATGAGGCTGGGTCTAATGCTATAGATGGTGGTGTAGATGGGGCTGGGTCTAGTCATGCTATAGATGGTGGTGTAGATGAGGCTGGGTCTAGTCATGCTATAGATGGTGGTGTAGATGAGGCTGGGTCTAGTCATGCTATAGATGGTGGTGTAGATGAGGCTGGGTCTAATGCTATAGATGGTGGTGTAGATGAGGCTGGGTCTAGTCATGCTATAGATGGTGGTGTAGATGAGGCTGGGTCGAAGTCATGCTATAGATGGTGGTGTAGATGAGGCTGGGTCTAGTCATGTTATAGATGATGGTGTAGATGAGGCTGGGTCTAGTCATGTTATAGATGGTGGTGTAGGTGAGGCTGGGTCTAATGCTATAGATGGTGGTGTAGATGAGGCTGGGTCTAGTCATGCTATAGATGTTGGTGTAGATGAGGCTGGGTCTAGTCATGCTATAGATGGTGGTGTAGATGAGGCTGGGCCTAGTCATGCTATAGAAGGTGGTGTAGATGAGGCTGGGTCTAGTCATGCTATAGATGGTGGTGTAGATGAGACTGGGTCTAGTCATGCTATAGATGGTGGTGTAGATGAGGCTGGGTCTAGTCATGTTATAGATGGTGGTGTAGATGAGGCTGGGTCTAGTCATGCTATAGATGGTGGTGTAGATGAGGCTGGGTCTAGTCATGCTATAGATGGTGGTGTAGATGAGGCTGGGCCTAGTCATGCTATAGATGGTGGTGTAGGTGAGGCTGGGTCTAGTCATGCTATAGATGGTGGTGTAGATGAGGCTGGGTCTAATGCTATAGATGGTGGTGTAGATGAGGCTGGGTCTAATGCTATAGATGGTGGTGTAGATGAGGCTGGGTCTAGTCATGCTATAGATGGTGGTGTAGATGAGGCTGGGTCTAGTCATGCTATAGATGGTGGTGTAGATGAGGCTGGGTCTAGTCATGCTATAGATGGTGGTGTAGATGAGGCTGGGTCTAATGCTATAGATGGTGGTGTAGATGAGGCTGGGTCTAGTCATGCTATAGATGGTGGTGTAGATGAGGCTGGATCTAGTCATGCTATAGATGGTGGTGTAGATGAGGCTGGGTCTAGTCATGCTATAGATGGTGGTGTAGATGAGGCTGGGTCTAATGCTATAGATGGTGGTGTAGATGAGGCTGGGTCTAGTCATGCTATAGATGGTGGTGTAGATGAGGCTGGGTCTAGTCATGCTATAGATGGTGGTGTAGATGGGGCTGGGTCTAGTCATGCTATAGATGGTGGTGTAGATGAGGCTGGGTCTAGTCATGCTATAGATGGTGGTGTAGATGAGGCTGGGTCTAGTCATGCTATAGATGGTGGTGTAGATGAGGCTGGGTCTAGTCATGCTATAGATGGTGGTGTAGATGAGGCTGGGTCTAGTCATGCTATAGATGGTGGTGTAGATGAGGCTGGGTCTAGTCATGCTATAGATGGTGGTGTAGATGAGGCTGGGTCTAGTCATGCTATAGATGGTGGTGTAGATGAGGCTGGGTCTAGTCATGCTATAGATGGTGGTGTAGATGAGGCTGGGCCTAGTCATGCTATAGATGGTGGTGTAGATGAGGCTGGGTCTAGTCATGTTATGGATGGTGGTGTAGATGAGGCTGGGTCTAATGCTATAGATGGTGGTGTAGATGAGTCTGGGTCTAGTCATGCTATAGATGGTGGTGTAGATGAGGCTGGGTCTAGTCATGCTATAGATGGTGGTGTAGATGAGGCTGGGCCTAGTCATGCTATAGATGGTGGGGTAGATGAGGCTGGGTCTAATGCTATAGATGGTGGTTTAGATGAGGCTGTGTCTAATGCTATAGATGGTGGTGTAGATGAGGCTGGGTCTAGTTATGGATGGTGGTGTAGATGAGGCTGGGTCTAATGCTATAGATGGTGGTGTAGATGAGGCTGGGCCTAGTCATGTTATAGATGGTGGTGTAGATGAGGCTGGGTCTAGTTTTGCTATAGATGGTGGGGTAGATGAGGCTGGGTCTAATGCTATAGATGGTGGTTTAGATGAGGCTTTGTCTAATGCTATAGATGGTGGTGTAGATGAGGCTGGGTCTAGTCATGCTATAGATGGTGGGGTAGATGAGGCTGGGTCTAGTCATGCTATAGATGGTGGGGTAGATGAGGCTGGGTCTAGTCATGCTATAGATGGTGGTGTAGATGAGGCTGGGTCTAATGCTATAGATGGTGGTGTAGATGAGGCTGGGTCTAATGCTATAGATGGTGGTGTAGATGAGGCTGGGTCTAGTCATGCTATAGATGGTGGTGTAGATGAGGCTGGGTCTAGTCATGCTATAGATGGTGGTGTAGATGAGGCTGGGTCTAGTCATGCTATAGATGGTGGTGTAGATGAGGCTGGGTCTAGTCATGCTATAGATGGTGGTGTAGATGAGGCTGGGCCTAGTCATGCTATAGATGGTGGTGTAGATGAGGCTGGGTCTAGTCATGTTATGGATGGTGGTGTAGATGAGGCTGGGTCTAATGCTATAGATGGTGGTGTAGATGAGTCTGGGTCTAGTCATGCTATAGATGGTGGTGTAGATGAGGCTGGGTCTAGTCATGCTATAGATGGTGGTGTAGATGAGGCTGGGCCTAGTCATGCTATAGATGGTGGTGTAGATGAGGCTGGGTCTAATGCTATAGATGGTGGTGTAGATGAGGCTGGGTCTAGTCATGCTATAGATGGTGGTGTAGATAAGGCTGGGTCTAGTCATGCTATAGATGGTGGTGTAGATGAGGCTGGGTCTAATGCTATAGATGGTGGTGTAGATGAGGCTGGGTCTAATGCTATAGATGGTGGTGTAGATGAGGCTGGGTCTAGTCATGCTATAGATGGTGGTGTAGATGAGGCTGGGTCTAGTCATGCTATAGATGGTGGTGTAGATGAGGCTGGGTCTAGTCATGCTATAGATGGTGGTGTAGATGAGGCTGGGTCTAGTCATGCTATAGATGGTGGTGTAGATGAGGTTGGGTCTAGTCATGCTATAGATGGTGGTGTAGATGAGGCTGGGCCTAGTCATGCTATAGATGGTGGTGTAGATGAGGCTGGGTCTAGTCATGTTATGGATGGTGGTGTAGATGAGGCTGGGTCTAATGCTATAGATGGTGGTGTAGATGAGGCTGGGTCTAGTCATGCTATAGATGGTGGTGTAGATGAGGCTGGGTCTAGTCATGCTATAGATGGTGGTGTAGATGAGGCTGGGTCTAGTCATGCTAAAGATGGTGGTGTAGATGAGGCTGGGTCTAATGCTATAGATGGTGGTGTAGATGAGGCTGGGTCTAGTCATGCTATAGATGGTGGTGTAGATGAGGCTGGGCCTAGTCATGCTATAGATGGTGGTGTAGATGAGGCTGGGTCTAATGCTATAGATGGTGGTGTAGATGAGGCTGGGTCTAGTCATGCTATAGATGGTGGTGTAGATAAGGCTGGGTCTAATGCTATAGATGGTGGTGTAGATGAGGCTGGGTCTAATGCTATAGATGGTGGTGTAGATGAGGCTGGGTCTAATGCTATAGATGGTGGTGTAGATGAGGCTGGGTCTAGTCATGCTATAGATGGTGGTGTAGATGAGGCTGGGTCTAGTCATGCTATAGATGGTGGTGTAGATGAGGCTGGGTCTAGTCATGCTATAGATGGTGGTGTAGATGAGGCTGGGTCTAGTCATGCTATAGATGGTGGTGTAGATGGGGCTGGGTCTAGTCATGCTATAGATGGTGGTGTAGATGAGGCTGGGTCTAGTCATGCTATAGATGGTGGTGTAGATGAGGCTGGGTCTAGTCATGCTATAGATGGTGGTGTAGATGAGGCTGGGTCTAGTCATGCTATAGATGGTGGGGTAGATGAGGCTGGGTCTAGTGATGCTATAGATGGTGGGGTAGATGAGGCTGGGTCTAGTCATGCTATAGATGGGGGTGTAGATGAGGATGGGTCTAATGCTATAGATGGTGGTGTAGATGAGGCTGGGTCTAGTCATGCTATAGATGGTGGTGTAGATGAGGCTGGGTCTAGTTATGGATGGTGGTGTAGATGAGGCTGGGTCTAATGCTATAGATGGAGGTGTAGATGAGGCTGGGTCTAGTCATGCTATAGATGGTGGTGTAGATGAGGCTGGGTCTAGTCATGCTATAGATGGTGGTGTAGATGAGGCTGGGTCTATTTATGGATTGTGGTGTAGATGAGGCTGGGTCTAATGCTATAGATGGTGGTGTAGATGAGGCTGGGTCTAGTCATGCTATAGATGGTGTTGTAGATGAGGCTGGGTCTAGTTATGGATGGTGGTGTAGATGAGGCTGGGTCTAATGCTATAGATGGTGGGGTAGATGAGGCTGGGTCTAGTCATGCTATAGATGGTGGTGTAGATGAGGCTGGGTCTAGTCATGCTATAGATGGTGGTGTAGATGAGGCTGGGTCTAGTCATGCTATAGATGGTGGTGTAGATGAGGCTGGGTCTAGTCATGCTATAGATGGTGGTGTAGATGAGGCTGGGTCTAGTCATGCTATAGATGGTGGTGTAGATGAGGCTGGGTCTAATGCTATAGATGGTGGTTTAGATGAGGCTGTGTCTAATGCTATAGATGGTGGTGTAGATGAGGCTGGGTCTAGTTATGGATGGTGGTGTAGATGAGGCTGGGTCTAATGCTATAGATGGTGGTGTAGATGAGGCTGGGCCTAGTCATGTTATAGATGGTGGTGTAGATGAGGCTGGGTCTAGTCATGCTATAGATGGTGGGGTAGATGAGGCTGGGTCTAATGCTATAGATGGTGGTTTAGATGAGGCTTTGTCTAATGCTATAGATGGTGGTGTAGATGAGGCTGGGTCTAGTCATGCTATAGATGGTGGGGTAGATGAGGCTGGGTCTAGTCATGCTATAGATGGTGGGGTAGATGAGGCTGGGTCTAGTCATGCTATAGATGGTGGTGTAGATGAGGCTGGGTCTAATGCTATAGATGGTGGTGTAGATGAGGCTGGGTCTAATGCTATAGATGGTGGTGTAGATGAGGCTGGGTCTAGTCATGCTATAGATGGTGGTGTAGATGAGGCTGGGTCTAGTCATGCTATAGATGGTGGTGTAGATGAGGCTGGGTCTAGTCATGCTATAGATGGTGGTGTAGAAGAGGCTGGGTCTAGTCATGCTATAGATGGTGGTGTAGATGAGGCTGGGTCTAATGCTATAGATGGTGGTGTAGATGAGGCTGGGTCTAGTCATGCTATAGATGGTGGTGTAGATGAGGCTGGGTCTAGTCATGCTATAGATGGTGGTGTAGATGAGGCTGGGTCTAGTGATGCTATAGATGGTGGTGTAGATGAGGCTGGGTCTAGTTATGCTATAGATGGTGGTGTAGATGAGGCTGGGTCTAGTCATGTTATGGATGGTGGTGTAGATGAGGCTGGGTCTAGTCATGCTATAGATGGTGGTGTAGATGAGGCTGGGTCTAGTCATGCTATAGATGGTGGTGTAGATGAGGCTGGGTCTAGTCATGTTATGGATGGTGGTGTAGATGAGGCTGGGTCTAGTCATGCTATAGATGGTGGTGTAGATGAGGCTGGGTCTAGTCATGCTATAGATGGTGGTGTAGATGAGGCTGGGTCTAGTGATGCTATAGATGGTGGTGTAGATGAGACTGGGTCTAGTCATGCTATAGATGGTGGTGTAGATGAGGCTGGGTCTAGTCATGCTATAGATGGTGGTGTAGATGAGGCTAGGTCTAGTCATGCTATAGATGGTGGTGTAGATGAGGCTGGGTCTAATGTTATAGATGGTGGTGTAGATGAGGCTGGGTCTAATGCTATAGATGGTGGTGTAGATGAGGCTGGGTCTAATGCTATAGATGGTGGTGTAGATGAGGCTGGGTCTAGTCATGCTATAGATGGTGGTGTAGATGAGGCTGGGTCTAGTCATGCTATAGATGGTGGTGTAGATGAGGCTGGGTCTAGTCATGCTATAGATGGTGGTGTAGGTGAGGCTGGGTCTAGTCATGCTATAGATGGTGGTGTAGATGGGGCTGGGTCTAGTCATGCTATAGATGGTGGTGTAGATGAGGCTGGGTCTAGTCATGCTATAGATGGTGGTGTAGATGAGGCTGGGTCTAGTCATGTTATGCTAGTGGTTGAGGAGAGTATAGTGGGGAAGGGTAAGCGACTGGGGGGGTGGAGGAGGGTGTCATGCGGAAGAGGAAAAAGGGGGAGAAGAAAGGAGGTGGGAGGGCAGAGGCTGGTGTGGTGAAAGGCTCCAAGGAACCTTTGCCTGACTAGAGAGGAAGGGCAGGAGGTCAGGATGGGAGATGGAGATGAGGAGGAGGAAGGTGAGTGAGGAAGAGGACGATGAGGAGGCTTCAATGTGTCCAGAGCTGACAGCCAGTCAGGCAGAGGGGTCAAAGTACACGGTGAGGGAACTGTCAAGTTTCCTGAATAAGACTAAAGGGAAAAAGGTTAATCTTGAAGCTTTTTTTTGCAATCCGGGAAAGTTTGTAAGATCAGTACTACCCGCTATGAAAAATGAGGGGCATGGTGTCCTCTCACCCAGGAAACGGTTTAGGTTGAGGAAGTGGGTCACAACCTTGTGTAAGGGTTTACCTTCAGATGCTGTTTAAATGAATAGTTATTTTCTGGGGCTTTTTGAGCTTAGCTATTGGTCTCTTTCTTTGCTGGCTTTTCTCCCACTTCTTATGGAGAGTCTTTGGGTAGGCTCACTTAATATAAATGGTGCCAGAGATGCGGGAAAGAGGAGTCTGTTTGCTCCTCAAATGAGGTGTGTATGGGTAGACTGCTTGTAGTAAAAGCAGAAATTAACAACAGGGGTTTTGTCCTTATAAATGTGGTCCTCTGTAGCTCAGCTGGTAGAGCACGGTGCTTGTAACGCCAAGGTAGTGGGTTCGATCCCTGGGACCACCCATACACAAAAAATGTATGCACGCATGACTGTAAGTCGCTTTGGATAAAAGCGTCTGCTGAATGGCTTATTATATTATATTATATTAAATGCGTCTAACACAGGGACAGAGAGGGGGTTTCGGTTTTGGTGTCTTAGACAGGAACTCTCACAGGTGAGGAGACGCTGGTGGTCGGCGGGGACTGGAACTGTACGATGGATATTACGAAAGACCGAAATGGGGAGGAGCCTCATTCTGGTTCAGTGGGGGTGTTAAGGGACATCTTTAATCAGTTTGACCTAGTGGATGTTTGGAGAACTAGACATCCCAACACAAGACAGTATGAAGGTGAAGGTCTTTGGGGCTAGGGTGAGTGCAGCCCGACTCGATCGGTTTTACATGTCCAGGAATCAGATCAATAGGCTGTTGGGCGCTACCATTCTCCCGGTGGGTTTTTCGGATCACCACATAACCATGGCTCGGCTGTCTATTTCACCAGGGGCCTCGGCAGGCATCCTATTGGAAGTTTAATGTAAAGCTCTTACAAGATGCCACTTTTTGCTCAGGTTTCTATACTTTTTTGGGAAAGGTGGGGGCAGCGAAAAGAGGTGTGGTGGCTTCCTTACCAATTGACCATAGCCACTGCCCAAGCCTGAAGCGGGGTTGTTTTCGGACGCATACAGTCCACATTCGAAATTTCCAAACGGCAAAAAACATTCAATGAGATCCAGGGATATGGTGCAACAACAAATCTCCTTATATCAACAAAAAAACTATTCTCCAATCAACTTAAAGCATAGATTACTTGACGTGAGAAATACATAGTATGACCTGTTTGTATGTATGTCTGTCTGTATGGTCATAAGACTAGCTAGGGCTCCTCCCCCCGGAGGCCCAACTTCCTGCCTTTTATCCTATCACTAACACACCACAGTACAATGAATGGGCAAGAGGGGGAGCCAAAAACTAAGTTACGCTAATAACAAAGAAATATATCTCAATCAGGTCAATATAAATCATAACGGTACGTACCTAATACTTCATCATATACATTCATATTTCATATATTTACACACACGTAAAGTTGAAGTCGGAAGTTTACATACACTTACGTTTGAGTCATTAAAACTAGTTTTTCAACCACTCCACAAATGTCTTATTAACAAACTATAGTTTTGGCAAGTCGGTTTGGACATCTACTTTGTGCATGACACAAGTAATTTTTCCAACTATTGTTTACAGACAGATTATTTCACTTATAATTCACTGTATCACAATTCCAGTGGGTTAGAAGTTTACATACACTAAGTTGACTGTGCCTTTAAACAGCTTGGAAAATTCCAGAAAACGATGTCATGGCTTTAGAAGCTTCTGATAGGCTAATTGACATCATTTGAGTCAATTGGAGGTGTACCTGAGGATGTATTTCAAGGCCTACCTTCAATCTCAGTGCCTCTTTGCTTGACATCATGGGAAAATCAAAAGAAATCAGCCAAGACCTAAGGAAAAAAAAATTGTAGACCTCCACAAGTCTGGTTCATCCTTGGGATCAATTTCCAAACGCCTGAAGGTACCACGTTCATCTGTACAAACAATAGTATGCAAGTATAAACACCATGGGTCCACGCAACCGTCATACCGCTCAGGAAGGAGACACGTTCTGTCTCCTAGAGATGAACGTACTTTGGTGCGAAAAGTGCAAATCAATCCCAGAACAACAGCAAAGGACCTTGTGAAGATGCTGGAGGAAACAGGTACAAAAGTATCTATATCCAAAGTAAAACAAGTCCTATATCGACATAACCTGAAAGGCCGCTCAGCAAGGAAGAAGCCACTGCTCCAAAGCCGCCATAAAAAAGCCAGACTACAGTTTGCAACTGCACATGGGGACAAAGATCATACTTTTTGGAGAAATGTCCTCTGGTCTGATGAAACAAAAATAGAACTGTTTGGCCATAATGACCATCTTTATGTTTGGAGGAAAAAGGGGGACGCTTGCAAGCCGAAGAACACCATACCAACTGTGAAGCACGGAGGAGGTAGCATCATGCTGTGGGGGTGCTTTGATGCAGGAGGGTCTGGTGCACTTCACAAAATAGATGGCATCATGAGGAAGGAAAATGATGTGGATATATTGAAGCAACATCTCAAGACATCAGTCAGGAAGTTAAAGATTGGTCGCAAATGGGTCTTCCAAATGGACAATGACCCCAAGCATACTTCCAAAGTTGTGACAAAATGGCTTAAGGACAACAAAGTCAAGGTATTGGAGTGGCCATCACAAAGCCCTGACCTCAATCCTATAGAACATTTGTGGGCAGAACTGAAAAAGTGTGTGCGAGCAAGGAGGCCTACAAACCTGACTCAGTTGGCAGACTAAATAGCCTTGGTTTCTCAAATGACTGCCTCGCCTGGTTCACCAACTACTTCTCAGATAGAGTTCAATGTGTCAAATCGGAGGGCCTGTTGTCTGGACCTCTGGCAGTCTCTATTGGGGTGCCACAGGGTTCAATTCTTGGGCCGACTCTATTCTCTGTGTATATCAATGATGTCGCTCTTGCTGCTGGTGACTCTCAGATCCACCTCTACGCAGACGACACCATTTTGTATACATCTGGCCCTTCATTGGACACTGTGTTAACAAAACCTCCAAACGAGCTTCAATGCCATACAACACTCCTTCCATAGCCTCCAACTGCTCTTAAACACTAGTAAAACTAAATGCATGCTCTTCAACCGAACACTGCTTGCACCCGCCCGCCTGACTAGAATCACTACTCCCAACGGGTCTGACTTGTGTGGACAACTACAAATACCTAGGTGTCTGGTTAGACTGTAAACTCTCCTTCCAGACTCACATTAAGCATCTCCAATCCAAAGTTAAATCTAGAATTGGCTTCCTATTTCGCAACAAAGCCTCCTTCACTCATGCTGCCAAACATGCCCTCGTAGAACGGACTATCCTACCGATCCTTGACTTTGGCGACGTCATTTACAAAATAGCCTCCAACACTCTACTCAGCAAATTGGATGTAGTCTATCACAGTGCCATCCGTTTTGTCACCAAAGCCCCATATACTACCCACCACTGTGACCTGTACGCTCTTGTTGGCTGGTCCTCACTACATATTCGTCACCAAACCCATTGGCTCCAGGTCATCTATAAATCACTGCTAGGCAAATCCCCGTCTTATCTTAGCTCACTGGTCACCATAGCAACACCCACCCGTAGTATGCGCTCCAGTAGGTATATCTCACTGGTCAACCCCAAAGCCAACACCTCCTTTGACCGCCATTCCTTCCAGTTCTCTGCTGCCAATGACTGGAACGAACTGCAAAAATCTCTGAAGCTGGAGAATCTTATCTCCCTCACTAACTTTAAGCATCAGTTGTCAGAGCACCTTACCGATCACTGCACCTGTACACAGCCCATCTGAAATTAGCCCACCCAACTACCTCATCCCCATATTGTTATTTATTTTGCTCATTTGCACCCCAGTATCTCTATTTGCACATCATCTTTTGCACATCTATCATTCCAGTGTTAATACGAAATTGTAATTATTTTGCACTATAGCCTATTTATTGCCTTACCTCCATAATTTACTACATTTGCACACACTGTATATAACCCCACCCACAAAGGTGGAGGGATAACAGACCCTTGTGGAGATGTTTCGGGGGGGGGGGGGGGAGATGGGTTGGATATACGGTTGTAGAAGTGGTGAGGTTTTGGTTATTGTGATGTGTGGTGTTGTTTTGTATCGTGGGGTATCTGTGTCTGTCTCTCTCTCTCGCTCTCTCTCTCTCTCTCTCTCTCGCTCTCTTTCTCTTTCTGTGTGTCTCTTTCTCTTTCTGTGTCTCTCTCTCTTTCTGTGTCTGTCTCTCTCTCTTTCTGTGTCTCTCTCTCTGTCTCTCTCTCTCTTTCTTTCTCTCTCTCTCTATCTGTGTCTGTCTCTCTCTCTCTCTCTTTCTGTGTCTCTCTCTCTCCTGTCTCTCTCTCTCTGTGTCTCTCTCTCCCCTCTCTCTCTCCTTCTGTGTCTCTCTCTCTCGCTCTCTCTCTTTCTGTGTCTCTCTCTCTCTCTCGCTCTCTCTCTTTCTCTCTCGCTCTCTCTTTCTGTGTCTGTCTCTCTCTCTCTCTCTCTTTCTGTGTCTCTCTCTCTCTCTCTCTTTCTGTGTGTCTGTCTCTCGCTCTCTCTCTTTCTGTGTCTGTCTCTCTCTCTCTCACTCTCTCTGTGTGTCTCTCTCTCTTTCTCTCTCTCTCTCTTTCTGTGTCTGTCTCTCTCTCTCTCGTGCTCTCTCTCTTTCTGTGTCTGTCTCTCTCCTTGACTGGAATCATGGGTGGAATTCCTCTTCCATCTTGTCTCTATTGTAACCAGCAGCTCTGGTATGAAATGTCTCGGTTTCTACGTCAGCACACAAATGTATGCTGTTGTCGTCCATGTGGGATTTAATTATATTAGGAATGGTAGCTCGGAACAGCTGAAACAGGATTTTGAAGAATTGATTGGGTCTCTGCTGGACTCCAAAATGTGTCCTATCATTTCTGGCCCTGTGCCCTCGCTGGGTTGAGGTAGTGAACATTTTAGCAGAGGATGCTCTATAAGGAGGATGGGATCCACCCTAATCATTTGGGTGCCTGGATCCTGTCCAAACACTACATGGCAGCTCTGAGGCATTGACTGATCCTCCTCAAAGGTATTTACTCCCATTAAATCGCATCGATATCATTCCGCCACAGTTTTCCATGTAGATAGGGGTATTGTAAATAGTAATTCTGTGGTGTTATTTCTGATTATTTAAAACCCTTTCTGGTATCTGAACTAAGTCTCCCGAGTGGCGCAGTGGTCTAAGGCACTGCATCGCAGTGCTAGCTGTGCCACTAGAGATTCTGGTTCGAATCCAGGCTCTGGAGACCCATGGGGCGGCGCAGAATTGGCCCAGCGTCGTCCAGGGTAGGGGAGGGAATGGCCGGCAGGGATGTAGCTCAGTTGGTAAAGCATGGCGTTTGCAATGCCAGGGTTGTGGGTTCGATTCCCAAGGGGGGCCAGTATGAAAAATAAACTAACTGTAAGTCGCTCTGGATAAGAGCGTCTGCTAAATGACTAAAATGTAAATGTAAATGTGTTAGGAGATCTAAACCTTGGCTAACTCATGCGTCAGATCAGTTTAAGAAATATCTGTCTTGAGTTCAATTTGACTCAGTTTATCCTGACTAACCGTCCCCATACAGTGAGGGAAAAAAGTATTTGATCCCCTGCTGATTTTGTACGTTTGCCCACTGACAAAGAAATGATCAGTCTATAATTTGTACACTGTATGCAGCGGCCCTCATTGCTGAATCAATTTTGTATTCACTTTAGTATCAGAAAATATTCCAAAAGTGTGGAAAGCAGCTTGCTACCACTCCATAAGGGCGGGGATATTAAGGATCTTGATCATTATCAACATTTCCAGGCTCCCTTGTCTTGCGGAAATACTAGAATCATTGAATCAAAAAACAGCTACATTATTTTCTATCTGTAAATGTTATTCTTAATGTTAATCAATCTGGATTAGGACCTACAGTACCAGTCAAAAGGTTGGACACACCTACTCATTCAAGGGTTTTTCTTCATTTTTACTATTTTCTACATTGTAGAATAATAGTGAAGATGTCAAAACTATGAAATAACACATCATGTAGTAACCAGAATTTTTTTTTAACAAATCAAAATATAGTTTATATTTGAGATTCTTCAAAGTAGCCACCCTTTGCCTTGATGACAACTTTGCACACTCTTGGCATTCTCTCAACAAGCTTAATGAGGAATGCTTTTCCAACAGTCTTGAAGGAGTTCCCACATATGCTGAGCACTTGTTGGCTGCTTTTCCTTCACTCTGCGGTCCAACTTATCCCAAACCATCTCAATTGGGTTGAGGTCGGGTGATTATGGAGTCCAGGTCATCTGATACAGCACTCCATCACTCTCTTCTTGGTCAAATAGCCCTTACACAGCCTGGAGGTGTGTTTTTGGGTCGTTGTCCTGTTGAAAAACAAATGATAGTCCCACTAAGTGCAAACCAGATGGGATGGCGTATCGCTGCAGAATGCTGTGGTAGCCATGCCGGTTAAGTGTGCCTTGAATTCTAAATAAATCACTGACAGTGTCACCAGCAAAGCACCCCCACACCATCACACCTCCTCCTCCATGCTACACGGTGGGAACCACACACGTGGAGATCATTCGTTCACCCACACTGCATCTCACAAAGACACGGCAGTTTAAACCAAAAATCTCAAATTTGGACTCCAGACCAAAGGACAAATTTCCACCGGTCTAATGTCCATTGCTTGTGTTTCTTGGCCCAAGCAGGTCTCTTCTTCTTATAAGTGTCCTTTAGTAGTGGTTTCTTTGCAGCAATTCGACCATGAAGGCCTGATTCACACAGTCTCCTCTGAACAGTTGATGTTGAGATGTGTCTGTTACTTGAACTCTGTGAAGCATTTATTTGGGCTTCAATTTCTGAGGCTGGTAACTCTAATGAGGTTATCCTCTGCAGCAGAGGTAACTCTGGGTCTTCCATTCCTGTGGTGCTCCTCATGAGAGCCAGTTTCATCATAGCGCTTGATGGTTTTTGCGACTGCACTTGAAGAAACTTTCAAAGTTCTTGAAATGTTCTGTATTGACTAACCTTCATGTCTTAAAGTATCCAATCCCCCATATGTTTTTTTCTCTCGCAAATATATATATATATATATGTATATATATATATATATATATATATATATATATATATATATATATATATATATATATATATATATATATATATATATATATATATATATATATATATATATATATATATATATACATACATACACATACATACACACACATACACACATATATATATATACATACATCCTTTTTTAAATTCTATTCCCCTTTATTACTTTCCAACCCCACTACCCAGGTGTCTTTTATACAGGTAACAAGTTCAAACAGGTGCAGTTAAAACAGGTAATGAGTGGAGAACAGGAGGGCTTCTTAAAGAAAAACTAACAGATCTGTGAGAGCCGGAATTCTTACTGGTTGGTATGTGATCAAATACTTATGTCATGCAATAAAATGCAAATTAATTACTTAAAAATCATACAATGTGATTTTCTGGATTTTTGTTTTAGATTCCGTCTCTCACAGTTGAAGTGTACCTATGATAAAAATTACAGACCTCTACATGCTTTGTAAGTAGGAAAACCTGCAAAATCGGCAGTGTATCAAATACTTGTTCTCCCCACTGTAATTTAAAAAACTGTTCGCTAGGCATATGCAAGTCCATAAGCAAATAGGTAAACTGGGATAATCCTAAAGAGTTAAATCAGGGTGATTTTTCCACAAATTGACAGGTATTTACCTTTCCATGGTAGCAAGATCTTATCTATTTTTGCTAACTTTCTATTAAAATGTATTGGAGTGAGAACATTTATTTCATTTGGGATATGT
Organism: Coregonus lavaretus; assembly: GCF_964263955.1. Taxonomy (NCBI): domain Eukaryota; kingdom Metazoa; phylum Chordata; class Actinopteri; order Salmoniformes; family Salmonidae; genus Coregonus; species Coregonus lavaretus. The sequence continues at coordinate 48,478,969 of NC_140004.1, forward strand.
ATTCCGAGTATATCCACATCACCATCAGACTATTTTATTGGTGAACTACATGGTAATGTAACATTTTTATTTTTTAGTGATCCAATATGTAATATTTATATTGTATATGTAGTCTCCTGAGTGGCGCAGTGGTCTAAGGCACTGCATCGCAATGCTAACTGTGCCACTAGAGATCCTGGTTCGAATCTAGGCTCTGTCGTAGCCGGCCGTGACCGGGAGACCCATGGGGCGGCGCACAATTGGCCCAGCGTCGTCCAGGGAGGGGGGAGGGAATGGCCGGCAGGGATGTAGCTCAGTTGGTAGAGCATGGTATTTGCAACACCAGGGTTGTGGGTTCGATTCCAGTATGAAAAAATAAAATGAATAAAAAATAAAAAATGTTTAAAAAAAATTATAAAAATAAATAAATAAATGTATGCACTCACTAACTGTAAGTCGCTCTGGATAAGAGTGTCTGCTAAATTACAAAAAATATATAATAATTGTAATCCAGAGATGTTAGAAAATTTATCTACATCCTCTATGAGGGCTGTGGAGGGATTCAAGTTGTGGATTTAAAAGAAAACATGAATCATCAGCGTACAATGACACCTTTGTTTTTAAGCCCTCGATTTCTAATCCCTTGATATTATTGTTGGATCTGATTTTAATAGCTAACATCTCGATGGCAATAATAAATATATATGCTGATAGTGGACAACCTTGTTTCACTCCTCTTGACTGTTTAAAACTTACAGAGAAATAGCCATTATTTACTATTTTACACCTAGGGTTACTATACATGATTTTAACCCAATTTATAAGAGATTCTCCAAAAAAATCTTATTGAGTGTCTGATAATTTACCATTTACATAGGAGTGGTTAAAACATGCTAATAATGGTCCTCTGAGTATATCAAAAAAGGTTTGGTATACCTCGACTGGTATGCCATCCAACCCTGGAGTTTTCCCGGATTTAAAGTCTTTAATTGCATCCAGAAGTTCCTCCTCTGTAATTTCACCTTCACATGAGTCTTTCTGTGTGGCTGTTAATTTGACATTATCAATAGAACAAAAATCTCTACAATTTGCTTCAGTCTTAAAGTGATGATGGACTGTCGTTTCTCTTTACTTATTTGAGCTGTTCTTGACATAATATTGACTTGGTCTTTTACCAAATAGGGCTATCTTCTGTATACCACCCCTACCTTGTCATAACACAACTGATTGGCTCAAACACATTAAGAATGGAATGATATAAATTCCACAAATTATCTTTTAAGAAGGCACACCTGTTAATTGAAATGCATTCCAGGTGACTACCTCATGAAGCTGGTTGAGAGAATGCCAAGAGTGTGCAAAGCTGTCATCAAGGCAAAGGGTGGCTATTTGAAGAAATATGAAATGTTTACTCTGTGTACTTTCAAGGGCCAGCCGTGCTGCCCTGTTCTGAGCCAATTGCCTCTTTGTGGCACCTGACCACACGACTGAACAGTAGTCCAGGTGCAACAAAACTAGAGCCTGTAGGACCTACCTTGTTGATAGTGCTGTTAAGAAGGTAGAGCAGCACTTTATTATGGACTGACTTCTCCCCATTTTAGCTACTGTTGTATCAATATGTTTTGAACATGACAGGGTACAGTCCAGGGTTACTCCAAGCAGTTTAGTCACCTCAACTTGCTCAATTTCCACATTATTTATTACAATATTTAGTTGAGGTTTAGGGTTTAGTGAATGATTTGACCCAAATACAATGCTTTTAGTTTTTGAAATATTTAGAACTATCTTCTTCCTTGCCACCCATTCTGAAACTAACTGCAGCTCTTTGTTAAGTGTTGCAGTCATTTCAGTTGCTGTAGTAGCTGGCGTGTATAGTATTGAGTAATCCGCATACATAGACACACTGGCTTTACTCAAAGCCAGTGGCATGTCCTTAGTAAAGATTTTAAAAAGTAACGGGCCTAGACAGCTGCCCTGGGGAATTCCTGATTCTACCTGTATTATGTTGGAGAGGCATCCATTAAAGAACACCCTCTGTGTTCTGTTAGACAGGTAACTCTTTATCCACAACATAGCAGGGGGTGTAAAGCCATAACACATATGTTTTTCCAGCAACAGACTATAATCGATAATGTCAAAAGCCGCACTGAAGTCTAACAAAACCACCTCCCACAATCTTGTTATCGTCAGTTTCTCTCAGCCAATCATCAGTCATTTGTGTAAGTGCTGTGCTTGTTGAATGTCGTTTTCTGTAAGCATGCTGAAAGTTTGTTGTCAATTTGTTTACTGTAAAATAGCATTGTATCTGGTCAAACACAATTTTTCCCAATAGTATACTAAGGGTTGGTAACAGGCTGATGGGTCGGTTATTTGAGCCAGTTAAGGGGGCTTTACTATTCTTAGGTAGCAGAATGACTTTTCGTCCCTCCAGGCCTGAGGGCACACACTTTCTAGTAGGCTTAAATTGAAGATATGTCAAATAGGAGTGGCAATATCATCCGCTATTATCCTCAGTAAATTTCGATCCAAGTTATCAGACCCCGGTGGCTTGTCATTGTTGATAGACAGCAATCATTTTTTCACCTCTTCCACACTCACTTTACGGAATTTAAAATTACAATTCTTGTCTTTCATAATTTGGTCAGATATACTTGGATGTGTAATGTCAGCGTTTGTTGCTGGCATGTCATGCCTACGTTTGCTAATCTTGCCAATGAAAAAATCAATAAAGTAGTTGGCAATATCAGTCGGTTTTGTAGTGAATGAGCCATCTGATTCAATGAATGATGGAGCTGAGTTTGCACTTTTCCCCAAGATTTCATTGAAGGTGCTGCAAAGCTTTTTACTATCATTCTTTATGTAATTTATCTTTCTTTCATACTGTAGTTTCTCTTCTTTTTGTTAAATTTAGTCACATGATTTCTCAATTTGCAATACGTTTGACAATCGGTTGTGCAGCCAGACTTATTTGCCATTCCTTTTGCCTCATCCCTCTCAACCATATACTTGTTCAATTCCTCATCAATCCACAGGGATTTAACAGTTTTTACAGTCATTTTCTTAATGGCTGCATGCTTGTTATTAACTGGGATAAGCAATTTCATAAATGTGTCAAGTGCAACGTCTGTTTGCTCCTCATTACACACCACAGACCAACATATATTCTTTACATCAACAACATCGGAATCACTACAAAACTTATTGTATGACCTCTTATACACTATATTAGGCCCAGCCTTTGGAACTTTGGTTTTCCTAGATATGGCTACTATATTGTGATCACTACATCCGATGGATCTGGATACTGCTTTCAAGCACATTTCTGCAGCTTTAGTTAAGATATGATCAATACATTTGATGATTTCATTCCTGTGCTGTTTGTAACTACCCTGGTAGGTTGACTGATAACCTGAACCAGGTTGCAGGCACTGGTTACAGTTTGAAGCTTTCTCTTGAGGGGGCAGCCTGATGAAAAATATATGCACTAACTGTAAGTCGCTCTGGTTAAGAGCGTCTGCTAAATGACTAAAATGTAAAATGTAATGAAAGCCAGCCGTTATTTAAATCACCCAGACAATATACCCGTCTGTTGATATCACATACATTATCAAGCATTTCACACGTTATCCAGATACTGACTGTTAGCACTTGGTGGTCTATAGCAGCTTCCCACCAAAATGGGCTTTAGGTGAGGCAGATGAACCTGGAGCCATATTACTTAAACAGTATTTAACATGAGATCCTCTCTAAGCTTTACAGGAATGTGGTTCTGAATATAGACCGCAACACCTCCACCATTGGCATTTATGTATTTTCTGTAAATGTTATAACCACTGTATCATCAAAGGTATTGTCTAAGTGAGTTTCAGAGATAGTCAGAATATGAATGTCATCTGTTACTAGCAAATTGTTAATTTTATGAACCTTGTTTTTTAAGCTACTTAAAGTACCAGTCAAAAGTTTGGACACCTATTAATTCCATGGTGAGCATGAGAAGACTTTGCCTTTGTTTTGATTTGTTTGTTTGTCAATTAGGGTGTGCAGGGTGAATACGTGGTCTGTCGTACGGTAGTTTGGTAAAAAGCCAATTTGACATTTGCTCAGTACATTGTTTTGACTGAGGAAATGTATGAGTGTTCTGTTAATGATAATGCAGAGGATTTTCCCAAGGTTGCTGTTGACGCATATCCCACGGTAGTTATTGGGGTCAAATTTGTCTTCTCTTTGGTGGATTGGGGTGGACAGTCCTTTGTTCCAAATATTGGGGAAGATGCCAGAGCTAATGATGATGTTAAAGAGTTTAAGTACAGCCACTTGGAATTTGTGGTCTGTATATTTGATCATTTCATTGAGGATACCATCAACACCACAGGCCTTTTTGGGTTGGAGGGTTTGTATTTTGTCCTGTAGTTCATTTAATGTAATTGGAGAATCCAGTGGGTTCTGGTAGTCTTTAATAGTTGATTCTAATATTTGTATTTGATCATGTATATGTTTTTGCTGTTTGTTCTTTGTTATAGAGCCAGAAAGATTGGAGAAGTGGTTTATCCATACATCTCCGTTTTGGATAGATAACTCTTTGTGTTGTTTGTTTAGTGTTTTCCAATTTTCCAAGAAGTGGTGAGATTCTATAGATTCTACAATTACATTGAGCTGATTTCTGACGTGCTGTTCCTTCTTTTTCCGTAGTGTATTTCTGTATTGTTTTAGTGATTCACCATAGTGAAGGCGTAGGCTCAGGTTTTCTGGGTCTCTATGTTTGTTGTTAAATAGGTTTCTAAGTTTATTTCTTAGGTTTTTGCATTCTTCATCAAACCCTTTGTCATTTGTTAATTTTCTTAGGTTGTCTGCTTGAAATTTGTAGATTTGATAGGGAAAACATAGTGTGGTTTTCGTGTGGTTTAGGCCCGGACCATTACAGTAGGTGTGAGCAGAGCATGTTGAGCATCTGATACATACCTCTTAGGTCACAGGATGGGGCTTG
>NC_140004.1:48484131-48514131 GCF_964263955.1 Coregonus lavaretus
CTTCACTGAAATCTAACAGTACAGCTCCCACAATCTTCTTATTATCAATTTCTTTCAACCAATCATCAGTCATTTGTGTCAGTGCAGTAGAGAATGCCCTTCTCTATGAGCATGCTGAAAGTCTGTTGTTAATTTGTTTACAGAGATGTAGCCTTGTAATTGGTCAAACACAATCTTTCCAACAGTTTGCTAAGAGCTGGCAGCAAGCTGATAGGTCTGCTGACAGAACCAGTAACGGCCGCTTTACCGTTCTTGGGTAGCGGAATGACTTTGGCTTCCCTCCAGGCCTGAGAAAGACTTTCCTCTAGGCTCAGATTAAAGATATGACCGATAGGAGTGGCTATAGATGGCTCACTGTTCGTTGTTGGCATTTCCTGCCTAAGTTTGACCACTTTGCCAATAAAGTAATCATTTAAATAATTGGCAACATCAAATGGTTTTGTGATGAATAAACCACCTGATTCGATGAAAGATGAATTTGTATTTCTGCCAATAATTTCATTTAAAGTACTCCACAGTTATTTTTCTGATAATTCTTTATATCATTGCTCTTGGCTTCATAATAAAGTTCCTTCTTCTTTTCAGATGTGCAGCCAGACCTATTAGCCACTCCTTTTGCCCCGTCTCTTTCAACCAGACAGTTTTTCAATTCCTCATCAATCCATGGAGCCTTAACAGTTCTAACAGTCAGTTTCCTAACAGGTGCATGTTGATAAATAATTGGAAGAAGCAATTTCATAAATTCATCAAGTGCAGCGTCTGAATGCTCCTTATTAATCACATCAGACAAACTAATATTTTTTTAACACCATCCACACGAGTCACAGCAAAATCTTTTGTATGATCTCTTATACACTATTTTAGGCCCAGTTGTTGGAACTTTGGCTTTCCTGGATATAGCCACTATATTGTGATCACTGCATCCAATGGGTACGGATACAGCTTTAGAACAAAGTTCATCAGTATTAGTAAAAATGTGATCAATACATGTGGATGATCTTGTTCCTGTAGTGTTTGTAAATACCCTGGTAGGTTGATTAATAACCTGAACCAGATTACAGACACTGGTTACAGTGAGAAGCTTCCTCTTGAGAGGACAGCTTGATGAAAATCAGTCAATATTCAAGTCCCCAAGAAAGTAGACCTATCAAGCATACGCTATCATTTCACACATATTATTTAGATTCTGACTGTTCGCACTTCGTGGCCTGTAGCAACACCCCAAAAAGGCTTTAGATGTGCCAGGGGAACCTGCAACCACAACATTTCAATAACACTTGACATAAGATGGATGGAAAATTACTGAGGATAATAGCGGACGATATTGACACTCCTATTTGACATATCTTCAGTTTCAGCAAAAGTCATTCCGCTACCTAAGAATTGTAAATCCCCCTTAACTGGCTCAAATAGCCGACCAATCAACCTGTTACCAACCCTTAGTAAACCTTTGGAAAAAATTGTGTTTGACCAGATACAATGTTATTTTGCATTAAACAAATTGACAACAGACTTTCAGCATGCTTGTAGGGAAGGACATTCAACAAGCACAGCACTTACACAAATTACTGAGAGAAATTGATGATAAAAAGATTGTGTGGGCTGTTTTGTTAGACTTCGGTAAGGCTTTTGACATTATCGATCATATTCTGCTGCTAGACAAACATATGTGTTATGGCTTTACAACCCCCTGCTATAATGTGGATAAAGAGTTACTTGTCTAACAGAACACAGTGTGTTCTTTAATTGGAGGCCTCTCAAATATAATCCAGGTAGAATCAGGAATTCCCCAGGGCAGCTGTCTAGGCCCCTTGCTTTTTTCCATCTTTACTAACGACATGCCACTGGCTTTGAGTAAAGCCAGTGTGTCTATGTATGCGGATGACTCAACACTATACAAACTTCAGCTACTACAGCAACTGAAATAAATGCAACACTTAACAAAGAGCTGCAGTTAGTTTCAGAATGGGTGGCAAGGAATAAGTTAGTCCTAAATATTTAAAAAACTAAAAGCATTGTATTTGGGTCAAATCATTCACTAAACCCTAAACCTCAACTAAATCTTGTAATGAATAATGTGGAAATAGAGCAAGTTGAGGTGACTAAACTGCTTGGAGTAACCCTGGATTGTAAACTGTCATGGTCAAAACATATTGATACAACAGTAGCTAAGATGGGGAGAAGTCTGTCCATAATAAAGAGCTGCTCTACCTTCTTAACAGCACTATCAACAAGGCAGGTCCTACAGGCCCTAGTTTTGTCGCACCTGGACTACTGTTCAGTCGTGTGGTCAGGTGCCACAAAGAGGGACTTGGGAAAATTGCAGTTGGCTCAGAACAGGGCAGCACGTCTGGCCCTTGGATGTACACAGAGAGCTAAAAGAGGTTTCTATATGAAAGTACAGTGATCCCTCGCCACTTCGCGGTTCACTTATCGCGGATTCGCTATTTCGCGGATTTTCATAATGCATTTATTATTTTTTTTTGGTGCATTGTGCTCTGCATTCTGATTTGCTAAAAACTCACTCCCGCTTCTTGTATCAAAACATGCTACGAATTGTGCTATCATTTTGTCGTCTCGTGCAGTTATGTGTACGTACATAAAACAGCTTGGCAAATTTACATTAAGTTGGCCAAATTATCTTGTAATTTCGAACATCTTCTAAACCCATAATGTCGACGAAACGGCCTACACGTGAGTCACTGTATTTGTATACATGTAATAGTTGCTAATTGTAAAAAAAAAAAAGTTTTCTATTTCGCGGATTTCACTTATCGCGGGTCATTTTCGGAACGTAACCCCCGCGATAAACGAGGGATTACTGTAGTGCACTATTAATGGAATAGGGTACCATATAGGATGCTCTGTTCAGCTGCTCTACTGCTCTGGCCTATCTCTGTTTCTGTTCCACAGCTTCTTAAATGGTTTCTAGACACACCTTTTCCTAAACCATCCTTCTCTTAGCACACAGGTACTGCTCCTGGCTGTATTATGGCTGTAGAGCCGGGTACTGCTCCTGGCTGTAGAGCCGGGTACTGCTCCTGGCTGTATTATGGCTGTAGAGCCAGGTACTGCTCCTGGCTGTATTATGGCTGTAGAGCCGGGTACTGCTCCTGGCTGTATTATGGCTGTAGAGCCGGGTACTGCTCCTGGCTGTATTATGGCTGTAGAGCCAGGTACTGCTCCTGGCTGTATTATGGCTGTAGAGCCAGGTACTGCTCCTGGCTGTATTATGGCTGTAGAGCCGGGTACTGCTCCTGGCTGTATTATGGCTGTAGAGCCGGGTACTGCTCCTGGCTGTATTATGGCTGTAGAGCCGGGTACTGCTCCTGGCTGTATTATGGCTGTAGAGCCGGGTACTGCTCCTGGCTGTATTATGGCTGTAGAGCCGGGTACTGCTCCTGGCTGTATTATGGCTGTAGAGCCGGGTACTGCTCCTGGCTGTATTATGGCTGTAGAGCCAGGTACTGCTCCTGGCTGTATTATGGCTGTAGAGCCGGGTACTGCTCCTGGCTGTAGAGCCGGGTACTGCTCCTGGCTGTAGAGCCGGGTACTGCTCCTGGCTGTATTATGGCTGTAGAGCCGGGTACTGCTCCTGGCTGTATTATGGCTGTAGAGCCAGGTACTGCTCCTGGCTGTATTATGGCTGTAGAGCCGGGTACTGCTCCTGGCTGTATTATGGCTGTAGAGCCGGGTACTGCTCCTGGCTGTATTATGGCTGTAGAGCTGGGTACTGCTCCTGGCTGTATTATGGCTGTAGAGCCGGGTACTGCTCCTGGCTGTATTATGGCTGTAGAGCCGGGTACTGCTCCTGGCTGTATTATGGCTGTAGAGCCGGGTACTGCTCCTGGCTGTATTATGGCTGTAGAGCCGGGTACTGCTCCTGGCTGTATTATGGCTGTAGAGCCAGGTACTGCTCCTGGCTGTATTATGGCTGTAGAGCCGGGTACTGCTCCTGGCTGTATTATGGCTATAGAGCCAGGTACTGCTCCTGGCTGTAGAGCCGGGTACTGCTCCTGGCTGTATTATGGCTGTAGAGCCGGGTACTGCTCCTGGCTGTATTATGGCTGTAGAGCCAGGGACTGCTCCTGGCTGTAGAGCCGGGTACTGCTCCTGGCTGTATTATGGCTGTAGAGCCGGGTACTGCTCCTGGCTGTATTATGGCTGTAGAGCCGGGTACTGCTCCTGGCTGTATTATGGCTGTAGAGCCGGGTACTGCTCCTGGCTGTATTATGGCTGTAGAGCCGGGTACTGCTCCTGGCTGTATTATGGCTGTAGAGCCAGGTACTGCTCCTGGCTGTAGAGCCGGGTACTGCTCCTGGCTGTATTATGGCTGTAGAGCCGGGTACTGCTCCTGGCTGTATTATGGCTGTAGAGCCAGGGACTGCTCCTGGCTGTAGAGCCGGGTACTGCTCCTGGCTGTATTATGGCTGTAGAGCCGGGTACTGCTCCTGGCTGTATTATGGCTGTAGAGCCGGGTACTGCTCCTGGCTGTATTATGGCTGTAGAGCCGGGTACTGCTCCTGGCTGTATTATGGCTGTAGAGCCGGGTACTGCTCCTGGCTGTATTATGGCTGTAGAGCCGGGTACTGCTCCTGGCTGTATTATGGCTGTAGAGCCAGGTACTGCTCCTGGCTGTATTATGGCTGTAGAGCCGGGTACTGCTCCTGGCTGTATTATGGCTGTAGAGCCAGGTACTGCTCCTGGCTGTATTATGGCTGTAGAGCCGGGTACTGCTCCTGGCTGTATTATGGCTGTAGAGCCGGGTACTGCTCCTGGCTGTATTATGGCTGTAGAGCCGGGTACTGCTCCTGGCTGTAGAGCCGGGTACTGCTCCTGGCTGTATTATGGCTGTAGAGCCAGGTACTGCTCCTGGCTGTATTATGGCTGTAGAGCCAGGTACTGCTCCTGGCTGTATTATGGCTGTAGAGCCGGGTACTGCTCCTGGCTGTATTATGGCTGTAGAGCCGGGTACTGATCCTGGCTGTAGAGCCGGGTACTGCTCCTGGCTGTATTATGGCTGTAGAGCCGGGTACTGCTCCTGGCTGTATTATGGCTGTAGAGCCGGGTACTGCTCCTGGCTGTATTATGGCTGTAGAGCCGGGTACTGCTCCTGGCTGTATTATGGCTGTAGAGCCGGGTACTGCTCCTGGCTGTATTATGGCTGTAGAGCCGGGTACTGCTCCTGGCTGTAGAGCCGGGTACTGCTCCTGGCTGTATTATGGCTGTAGAGCCGGGTACTGCTCCTGGCTGTATTATGGCTGTATTATGGCTGTAGAGCCTGGTACTGCTCCTGGCTGTATTATGGCTGTAGAGCCGGGTACTGCTCCTGGCTGTATTATGGCTGTAGAGCCGGGTACTGCTCCTGGCTGTATTATGCCTGTAGAGCCGGGTACTGCTCCTGGCTGTATTATGGCTGTATAGCCGGGTACTGCTCCTGGCTGTATTATGGCTGTAGAGCCGGGTACTGCTCCTGGCTGTATTATGGCTTTAGAGCCGGGTACTGCTCCTGGCTGTATTATGGCTGTAGAGCCGGGTACTGCTCCTGGCTGTATTATGGCTGTAGAGCCGGGTACTGCTCCTGGCTGTATTATGGCTGTAGAGCCGGGTACTGCTCCTGGCTGTATTATGGCTGTAGAGCCGGGTACTGCTCCTGGCTGTATTATGGCTGTAGAGCCGGGTACTGCTCCTGGCTGTATTATGGCTGTAGAGCCGGGTACTGCTCCTGGCTGTATTATGGCTGTAGAGCCGGGTACTGCTCCTGGCTGTATTATGGCTGTAGAGCCGGGTACTGCTCCTGGCTGTATTATGGCTGTAGAGCCGGGTACTGCTCCTGGCTGTATTATGCCTGTAGAGCCGGGTACTGCTCCTGGCTGTATTATGGCTGTAGAGCCGGGTACTGCTCCTGGCTGTATTATGGCTGTAGAGCCGGGTACTGCTCCTGGCTGTATTATGGCTGTAGAGCCGGGTACTGCTCCTGGCTGTATTATGGCTGTAGAGCCGGGTACTGCTCCTGGCTGTATTATGGCTGTAGAGCCGGGTACTGCTCCTGGCTGTATTATGGCTGTAGAGCCAGGTACTGCTCCTGGCTGTAGAGCCGGGTACTGCTCCTGGCTGTATTATGGCTGTAGAGCCGGGTACTGCTCCTGGCTGTATTATGGCTGTAGAGCCAGGTACTGCTCCTGGCTGTATTATGGCTGTAGAGCCGGGTACTGCTCCTGGCTGTATTATGGCTGTAGAGCCGGGTACTGCTCCTGGCTGTATTATGGCTGTAGAGCCAGGTACTGCTCCTGGCTGTAGAGCCAGGTACTGCTCCTGGCTGTATTATGGCTGTAGAGCCAGGTACTGCTCCTGGCTGTATTATGGCTGTAGAGCCAGGTACTGCTCCTGGCTGTATTATGGCTGTAGAGCCGGGTACTGCTCCTGGCTGTATTATGGCTGTAGAGCCGGGTACTGCTCCTGGCTGTATTATGGCTGTAGAGCCGGGTACTGCTCCTGGCTGTATTATGGCTGTAGAGTCGGGTACTGCTCCTGGCTGTATTATGGCTGTAGAGCCGGGTACTGCTCCTGGCTGTATTATGGCTGTAGAGCCAGGTACTGCTCCTGGCTGTATTATGGCTGTAGAGCCGGGTACTGCTCCTGGCTGTATTATGGCTGTAGAGCCGGGTACTGCTCCTGGCTGTATTATGGCTGTAGAGCCGGGTACTGCTCCTGGCTGTATTATGGCTGTAGAGCCGGGTACTGCTCCTGGCTGTATTATGGCTGTAGAGCCGGGTACTGCTCCTGGCTGTATTATGGCTGTAGAGCCGGGTACTGTTCCTGGCTGTATTATGGCTGTAGAGCCGGGTACTGCTCCTGTCTGTATTATGGCTGTAGAGCCGGGTACTGCTCCTGGCTGTAGAGCCGGGTACTGCTCCTGGCTGTATTATGGCTGTAGAGCCGGGTACTGCTCCTGGCTGTATTATGGCTGTAGAGCCGGGTACTGCTCCTGGCTGTATTATGGCTGTAGAGCCAGGTACTGCTCCTGGCTGTATTATGGCTGTAGAGCCGGGTACTGCTCCTGGCTGTATTATGGCTGTAGAGCCGGGTACTGCTCCTGGCTGTATTATGGCTGTAGAGCCGGGTACTGCTCCTGGCTGTATTATGGCTGTAGAGCCGGGTACTGCTCCTGGCTGTATTATGGCTGTAGAGCCAGGTACTGCTCCTGGCTGTATTATGGCTGTAGAGCCAGGTACTGCTCCTGGCTGTATTATGGCTGTAGAGCCGGGTACTGCTCCTGGCTGTATTATGGCTGTAGAGCCGGGTACTGCTCCTGGCTGTATTATGGCTGTAGAGCCGGGTACTGCTCCTGGCTGTATTATGGCTGTAGAGCCGGGTACTGCTCCTGGCTGTATTATGGCTGTAGAGCCGGGTACTGCTCCTGGCTGTATTATGGCTGTAGAGCCGGGTACTGCTCCTGGCTGTATTATGGCTGTAGAGCCAGGTATTGCTCCTGGCTGTATTATGGCTGTAGAGCCGAGTACTGCTCCTGTCTGTATTATGGCTGTAGAGCCGGGTACTGCTCCTGGCTGTAGAGCCGGGTACTGCTCCTGGCTGTATTATGGCTGTAGAGCCAGGTACTGCTCCTGGCTGTATTATGGCTGTAGAGCCAGGTACTGCTCCTGGCTGTATTATGGCTGTAGAGCCGGGTACTGCTCCTGGCTGTAGAGCCGGGTACTGCTCCTGGCTGTATTATGGCTGTAGAGTTGGGTACTGCTCCTGGCTGTATTATGGCTGTAGAGCCAGGTACTGCTCCTGGCTGTATTATGGCTGTAGAGCCGGGTACTGCTCCTGGCTGTATTATGGCTGTAGAGCCGGGTACTGCTCCTGGCTGTATTATGGCTGTAGAGCCGGGTACTGCTCCTGGCTGTATTATGGCTGTAGAGCCGGGTACTGCTCCTGGCTGTAGAGCCGGGTACTGCTCCTGGCTGTATTATGGCTGTAGAGCCGGGTACTGCTCCTGGCTGTATTATGGCTGTAGAGCCTGGTACTGCTCCTGGCTGTATTATGGCTGTAGAGCCGGGTACTGCTCCTGGCTGTATTATGGCTGTAGAGCCGGGTACTGCTCCTGGCTGTATTATGCCTGTAGAGCCGGGTACTGCTCCTGGCTGTATTATGGCTGTATAGCCGGGTACTGCTCCTGGCTGTATTATGGCTGTAGAGCCGGGTACTGCTCCTGGCTGTATTATATCTTTAGAGCCGGGTACTGCTCCTGGCTGTATTATGGCTGTAGAGCCGGGTACTGCTCCTGGCTGTATTATGGCTGTAGAGCCGGGTACTGCTCCTGGCTGTATTATGGCTGTAGAGCCGGGTACTGCTCCTGGCTGTATTATGGCTGTAGAGCCAGGGACTGCTCCTGGCTGTATTATGGCTGTAGAGCCGGGTACTGCTCCTGGCTGTAGAGCCGGGTACTGCTCCTGGCTGTATTATGGCTGTAGAGCCGGGTACTGCTCCTGGCTGTATTATGGCTGTAGAGCCGCGTACTGCTCCTGGCTGTATTATGGCTGTAGAGCCGGGTACTGCTCCTGGCTGTATTATGGCTGTAGAGCCGGGTACTGCTCCTGGCTGTATTATGGCTGTAGAGCCGGGTCCTGCTCCTGGCTGTATTATGGCTGTAGAGCCGGGTACTGCTCCTGGCTGTATTATGGCTGTAGAGCCGGGTACTGCTCCTGGCTGTATTATGGCTGTAGAGCCGGGTACTGCTCCTGGCTGTAGAGCCGGGTACTGCTCCTGGCTGTATTATGGCTGTAGAGCCGGGTACTGCTCCTGGCTGTATTATGGCTGTAGAGCCGGGTACTGCTCCTGGCTGTAGAGCCGGGTACTGCTCCTGGCTGTATTATGGCTGTAGAGCCGGGTACTGCTCCTGGCTGTATTATGGCTGTAGAGCCGGGTCCTGCTCCTGGCTGTATTATGGCTGTAGAGCCGGGTACTGCTCCTGGCTGTATTATGGCTGTAGAGCCGGGTACTGCTCCTGGCTGTATTATGGCTGTAGAGCCGGGTACTGCTCCTGGCTGTATTATGGCTGTAGAGCCGGGTACTGCTCCTGGCTGTATTATGGCTGTAGAGCCGGGTACTGCTCCTGGCTGTATTATGGCTGTAGAGCCGGGTACTGCTCCTGGCTGTATTATGGCTGTAGAGCCGGGTACTGCTCCTGGCTGTATTATGGCTGAAGAGCCGGGTACTGCTCCTGGCTGTATTATGGCTGTAGAGCCGGGTACTGCTCCTGGCTGTATTATGGCTGTAGAGCCGGGTACTGCTCCTGGCTGTATTATGGCTGTAGAGCCGGGTACTGCTCCTGGCTGTATTATGGCTGTAGAGCCGGGTACTGCTCCTGGCTGTATTATGGCTGTAGAGCCGGGTTCTGCTCCTGGCTGTATTATGGCTGTAGAGCCGGGTACTGCTCCTGGCTGTATTATGGCTATAGAGCCGGGTACTGCTCCTGGCTGTATTATGGCTGTAGAGCCGGGTACTGCTCCTGGCTGTAGAGCCAGGTACTGCTCTTGGCTGTATTATGGCTGTAGAGCCAGGTACTGCTCCTGGCTGTATTATGGCTGTAGAGCCGGGTACTGCTCCTGGCTGTAGACATTTACATTTTAGTCATTTAGCAGACGCTCTTATCCAGAGCGACTTACAGTTAGTGAGTGCATACATTATTTTTTAATACTGGCCCCCCGTGGGAATCAAACCCACAACCCTGGCGTTGCAAACGCCATGCTCTACCAACTGAGCTACACCCCTGCCGGCCATTCCCTCCCCTACCCTGGACGACGCTGGGCCAATTGTGCGCCGCCCCATGGGTCTCCCGGTCGCGGCCGGTTACGACAGAGCCTGGATTCGAACCAGGATCTCTAGTGGCACAGCTAGCACTGCGCTGCAGTGCCTTAGACCACTGCGCCACTCAGGGACCCGAGCTGTGAGGTTGTTTCTGTTTTTAGTATTCAGGTGTTATTACCTCTCCTAGATGACTGGGGACTGGAGGTGTATCTCCTGTCTGGGGCCTCTGCAGTGTCTGAAACAGGAGGACCCAGGAGGGAGTCATTGTTCTCTCTCACACCCTGCCGTCCCATTCCTCACACACCCTGCCGTCCCATTCCTCACAGCTCCTTGTCCCCTACAGCTCCACAGCGGCCTTGCTCTCCATCTCTCTCTCTCTCTCTCTCTCTCTCTCTCTCTCTCTCTCTCTCTCTCTCTCTCCAACTCTCTCTCTCTCTCTCTCCATCGCTCTCTCTCTCTCTCTCTCTCGCTGGTGTAAGAGATATATATATATATATATACATACACACAGCAACACCTCCCCCATAAGCATTCCTGTCTCTTCTATAGATGTTATATCCTTGTATTGCTGCTGCTGTATCATCAAATGAATTATCTAAGTGAGTCTCAGAAATGGCTAATATTACATTTACATTTTAGTCATTTAGCAGATGCTCTTATCCAGAGCGACATACAGTTAGTGAGTGCATACATGTTTTTATTTTTTGCTGTCCAAACCCTCCCCTACCTTGGACGACGCTGGACCAATTGTGCGCCGCCCCATGGGTGTCCCAGTCGCGGCCGGCTGCGACAGAGCCTGGACTCGAACCAGGATCTCTAGTGGCTCAGCTAGCAGTGCATTAGACCACTGTGCCACTCAAATGGCTAATATATTAATGTTATCTGATTTTAGCATGTTATTGTACATTAACCTTATTTCTAAGGCTACATATGTTCATATGGGCTATTTTCAGCCCTTTCCTGGGTAGCTTATCAGAGATAGACATAATATGGAAAAGAGTATACAATACATTCAGCAGTCCATTAACCAGTTGGTGTGTGTGTGTGGTGTGTGTGTGTGTGTGTGTGTGTGTGTGTGTGTGTGTGTGTGTGTGTGTGTGCTGCGGGTTGAAGCTACGAACCAATAGGCTTGGCTCTCTCATCCCTTCCAGTCCTGTGGGGGCGCTCCACCTCAATCTTCCTGTGGTCCATCTTCAGTTTCTCAGAGATAATTTCCCTCACTTGGTCCTCAGACCCCGTCCAGGTCTCATGTGGAGATTCTGTAATTCCGTCCACAACCATGTTGTTATGCCTTGATTGTCCCTCGAGATGATTTATCCGTCATTGTTATCATTGATTCACACATAGAACTGATGTCCTCTCTCAATGACTTACAGATTGCTGTAATCTTGCCGTTCTCCTGTTTCAACTCATCGAGCTGACCCTGGGAGAACTGCAAACTGTTCTTCAGGTCCTGGACCTCTCTGGTCAGGTCGTCCATTCTTTTATTAGTTGAATCCACCAGTATTTGGACAAAACACTTGAAGCTATTTTCTTGTTTTAACAACTGCTTGTAGAACTATTTTTGTTCGTTTAGAAGATCCTTCACCTGTGATAGAGAGACACCACTGTCCTGGACAACGGTTCTCCCACCGGCTTTGGTCTTTGTCATGGTAGCTAGCAACGTAGGTTACGCTGTTACTCATCTCAGCTCCAGACAGGACAGGTCACAGGGAAGATTGGAAACAACAAACAGCAGGGATCTAGACAGCCACAAGCCCAGGACAATCCGCCGTCCCAGCCACAGTGGCTAACCGCGTTGCGGGCTACGTTCAAGCCCTCAAGAAAACCCTGCTAGCTTGATATGCTGCAACAGACTTTTCAAAACAACAAACTTTTCAAAACAACAAATGTGAGCTCTTCCTCGTTCACACTGTAATCAATAACGTCACACTGTAATCAATAACGTCACACTGTAATCAATAACGTCACACTGTAATCAATAACGTCACACTGTAATCAATAACATCACACTGTAATCAATAACGTGACACTGTAATCAATAATATCACACTGTAATCAATAATATCACAATGTGCCATTCACTGGCTGAAG
The DNA here is from genome assembly GCF_964263955.1 of Coregonus lavaretus. Lineage (NCBI taxonomy): Eukaryota > Metazoa > Chordata > Actinopteri > Salmoniformes > Salmonidae > Coregonus > Coregonus lavaretus. The sequence goes on from NC_140004.1 coordinate 48,496,039, forward strand.
ATGATGCTGCTCCCTTCACTGTCCGGTAGAGGGAGTGAGTAGTGTTTAGAGAGAGTGTGTGTGTGTGTGTGTGTGTGTGTGTGTGTGTGTGTGTGTGTGTGTGTGTGTGTGTGAGGGAGTGAAACAAGGATGTTGTGTTGAAAGATTCATCTGGTGACTGTAGGTGTCTCCTCTATGTTCATTATACTACATATCTGAATACCCCACTCTTTAAGGGGCAGCTTCACTGGGCAGGAACATGAGCGTTTTCAACAGATGTGAAATCATTTAAGCACCAAAACCCCTGATTTAAGTTTCTCTCACTAGCAGTAAGTAGAATGTCTCTGTCAATGTGTGGAACCCAAGCAGCTAGAAAAGAGGTCTGTATCACAAATGGAGACCTATCCCCTATATGAGTCCCGGTCAAAAGTAGTGCACTATATAGGGAATAGGGTTCCATTTGGAACACAGATGTTATTGGATCAGTAGTACTTGGTTAAATTGATGTTGGATCAGTAGTACTTTGTTAAACTTGGATCAGTAGTACTTTGTTAAACGGATGTTGGATCAGTAGTACTTTGTTAAACTTGGATCAGTAGTACTTTGTTAAACGGATGTTGGATCAGTAGTACTTTGTTAAACTAGGGGCGTGCTCGGCCCTCCTTTTCTTGAAGTCCATGATCATCTCCTTTGTCTTGCTCACATTGAAGGAGAGGTTGTTATCCTGGCACCACACTGCCAGGTCTCTGACCTCCTCCTTATAGGCTGTCTCATCGTTGTCGGTGATCAGGCCTACCACTGTTGTGTTGTCAGCAAACTTAATGATGGTGTTGTCTCCTGAGTGGCGCAGTGGTCTAAGGCACTGCATCGCAGTGCTAACTGTGCCACTAGAGATCCTGGTTCGAATCCAGGCTCTGTCGCAGCCGGACGCGACCGGGAGACTCATGGGCGGCGCACAATTGGCCCAGCGTCGTCCAGGGTAGGGGAGGGAATGGCCGGCAGGGATGTAGCTCAGTTGATAGAGCATGGCGTTTGCAACGCCAGGGTTGTGGGTTCGTTTCCCACGGGGGGCCAGTATAAAAAAATAAAATAAAATAAAAATATGTATTCACTAACTGTAAGTCGCTCTGGATAAGAGCGTCTGCTAAATGACTAAAATGTAAATGTAAATGTGTTGGAGTCGTGCTTGGCCACGCAGTCATGGGTGAACAGGGAGTACAGCAGGGGACTAACCACGCACCCCTGAGGGGCCCCCGTGTTGAGAATCAGTGTGGCAGATGTGTTGTTACCTACCCTTACCACCTGGGGGCGGCCCGTCAGGAAGTCCAGGATCCAGTTGCAGAGGGAGGTGTTTAGTCCCAGGGTCCTTAGGTTAGTGATGAGCTTTGAGGGCACTATGGTGTTGAACGCTGAGCTGTAGTCAATTAACAGCATTCTCACATAGGTGTTCCTCTTGTCCAGGTGGGAAAGGGCAGTGTGGAGTGCAATAGAGATTGGGTCATCTGTGGATCTGTTGGGGCTGTATGGGAATTGGAGTGGGTCTAGGGTTTCCGGGATGATGGTGTTGATGTGAGCCATGGCCAGCCTTTCAAAGCACTTCATGGCCACCGACGTGAGTGCTACGTGGCGGTAGTCATTTAGGCAGGTTACCTTCGCTTTCTTGGGCACAGGGACTATGGTGGTCTGCTTGAAACGTGTTGGTATTACAGACTCGGTCAGGGAGAGGTTGAAAATGTCAGTGAAGACACTTGTCAGTTGGCCCGTGCATGCTCTGAGTACACGTCCTGATAATCCGTCTGGCCAGGCGGCCTTGTGAATGTTGACCTGGATGTTGGATCATTAGTACTTTGTTAAACGGATGTTGGATAAGTAGTTTATGCTGCTGCATCTCTGCAACTCTACACATGAACTTGGTGAAAGAGAACTCTCGCTTTCTCTCTCTGACTCAGCCCACTCTCACTCTCTCTCGCGATCTCTCGCTCTCTCAATTTCAATTCAAGGGGCTTTATTGGCATGTGAAACATATGTTTACATTTCCAAAGCAAGTGAAATAGATAAACAAAGTGAAATAATCACAAAAAAATTAACAGTAAACATTACACAAAAGCTCCAAAAGAATAAAGAAATGTCATTATGTCGATATGCAGTGTTGGAATGATGTGCAAATAGTTCAACTACAAAAGGGAAAATAAATATGGGTTGTATTTACAATTATCACATTCTAGGAGAAGACCCAGATGCAGACAGTGTCGAGGTAACAAAAGGTTATTACAAAAACAGGGGGCAGGCAAACGACAGGTCAAGGGCAGGCAGAGGTCAGTAATCCAGATCAGAGTCCAAAAGGTACAGAACAGCAGGAAGGCTCAGGGTCAGGGCAGGCAGAGGTCAATAATCCAGGGTGGTGTGACAAGGTACAGAACGGCAGGCAGGCTCAGAGCCCTTTTCTTGTGGCAACAGGTCACAGATATTAGTGCTGTGATGGCACACTGTGGTATTTCACCCAATAGATAAGGGAGTTCATCAACATGTTTTAGAATTCTCTGTAATCTGTGGGAAATATGTGTCTCTAATATGGTCATACATTTGGCAGGAGGTTAGGAAGTGCAGCTCAGTTTCCACCTCGTTTTGTGGGCAGTGTGCACATAGCCTGTCTTCTCTTGAGAGCCAGGTCTGCCTACGGCGGCCTTTCTCAATAGTAAGGCTATGCTCACTGAGTCTGTACATAGTCAAAGCTTTCCTTAATTTTGGGTCAGTCACAGTGGTCAGGTATTCTGCCACTGTGTACTCTCTGTTTAGGGCAAAATAGCATTCTAGTTTGCTCTGTTTTTTTGTTAATTCTTTCCAATGTGTCAAGTAATTATCTTTTAGTTTTCTCATGATTTGGTTGGGTTTAATTGTGTTGCTGTCCTGGGGCTCTTTGGGGTCTGTTTGTATTTGTGAACAGAGCCCCAGGACCCGCTTACTTAGGGGACTATTCTACAAGTTCATCTCTCTTTAGGTGATGGCGTTGTTTGGGAATCGCTCCCTGTAGAATTTAACGGCTCTTTTCTGGATTTTGATAATTAGCGGGTATCGGCCTAATTCTGCTCTGCATGCATTATTTGGTGTTTTAATTTCCTCTGTCTAGTATTCCGAGTTTCCACCCTGGGCCAATACCCTATCACTTGACATAGGGGCAGTGTGTTCTTATAGGCCAGGGGGTGTCATGCCAGGGGATTGTCTGTATGGAAAATTAAGTTGTTACGTTCCCCTCTTTGTAGCAGTCAGCAAATAGTGTCTCTGGATTGTCCTTGAGGAGCTTATTTTTGAACTTATTCCGTGCAGTGTTATTTTTAATATCCAAGGGGTACTTTATTGTAATGACATCTGCACAGAGGGAGGGGGCTTCAAAGGCCTCTGCATTTGGTTGGGGGAGGCTGTGAAACTCTCCTGCCATTGTTGGGCTCAAGAGTTTTCACACATCTCACTTCACACTGCAGTGCTAATTGAAGTTGCAGCCAGGTCTGTTCTGTCCTGGTAGCTTGGTAGCTTAGTAACCTTATTTACTTAGCTTTATATAACAACATTACCTAGAAATTATTTTATTTTATTTTTTGGTTTCAGAAGTAGCTTCAGACTGAACGGTACTCACTCAGTGTTGTGTTGGATGGTATTTTCAGGTTTCTGCTGTGTTTCTTCTGCTGGTTTTGTTTTGCTATAAATGTATTGATAGTCCTTGGTAGTAATAATCCATTAAATATCAAGGTTTTAGGTATGGAATTTGGATTTGGATTGAAGGTTTTGATGTAGAGGGGTAGTATCCTGTATAAGTCCTTATGAAAAAATCCAAGTTTATCAAAATGTATCCATCTCTAATTATATATTTTTTAAAGGAGCTCTCTCTCTTGATCGTTCTCTATCAATTCAATTTCCATATAAGGGCTTTATTGTCATGGGAAACATATGTTTACATAAACAAAAGTGAAATAAACACTTTTTTTTTTTTTTTCAGTAAACATTACACTCAGAAGTTCCAGAAGAATAAAGACATTTCAAATGTCATATTATGTCTATATACAGTGTGGTAACAATGTGCAAATAGTTAAAGTACAAAGGGGGAAATAAATAAACATAAATATGGGTTGTATTTACAATGGTGTTTGTTCTTCACTGGTTGCCCTTTTCTTGTGGCAACAGGTCACAAATCTTGCAGCTGTGATGGCACACTGTGGTGTTTCACCCAGTAGATAAGGGAGTTTATCAAAATTGGGTTTGTTTTCGAATTCTTTGTGGATCTCTGTAATCTGAGGGAAATATGTGTCTCTAATATGGTCATACATTTGGCAGGAGGTTAGGAAGTGCAGCTCAGTTTCCACCTCATTTTGTGGGCAGTGTGCACATAGCCCGTCTTCTCTTGAGAGCCAGGTCTGCCTACGGCGGCCTTTCTCAATAGCAAGGCTATGCTCACTGAGTCTGTACATAGTCAAAGTTTGGGTCAGTCACAGTGGTCAGGTATTCTGCCACTGTGTACTCTCTGTTTAGGGCCAAATAGCATTCTAGTTTGCTCTGTTTTTTTGTTAATTCTTTCCAATGTGTCAAGTAATTATCTTTTTGTTTTCTCATGATTTGGTTGGGTCTAATTGTGTTGTTGTTGTCCTGGGGCTCTGTGGGGTCTGTTTGTGTTTGTGAACAGAGCCCCAGGACCAGCTTGCTTAGGGGACTCTTCTCCAGGTGTCTAGATGGAATTTGTATTTGTGGCAAATGGTCCTTTTTTGGAACACCCATTATTTCTCTCTCTCTCTCTCTCTCTCTCTCTCTCTCTCTCTCTCTCTCTCTCTCTCTCTCTCTCTCTCTCTCTCTCTCTCTCTCTCCCTCTTTCTCGCCCTCTCTATCAAGAAGGGATGCTGGCCCATGTTGACTCCGATGCTTCCCACAGTTGTGTCAAGTTGGCTGGATGTCCTTTGGGTGGTGGACCATTCTTGATACACGAGAAATTGTTGAGCATGAAAAACCCAGCAGTGTTGCAGTTCTTGACATAAACCAGTGCGCCTGGCATCTACTACCATACCCAGTTCAAAGGCACTTAAATATTTTGTCTTGCCCATTCACCCTCTGAATGGCACACATACACAATCCATGTCTCCATTGTCTCAAGGCTTAAAAATCCTTCTTTAACCTGTCTCCTCCCCTTCATCTGCACTGATTGAAGTGGATTTAACAGGTGACATCATTAAGGGATTATAGCTTTCACCTGGATTCACCTGGTCAGTCCATGTCATGGAAAGGGCAGGTGTTCCTAATGTTTTGTCCACTCATATTTTAAATTCATTCATGGAAAAAGCAGTTTTTTAAAAATGTTTCAGTGTAAACAGGGTCTGTCAGTTCCAGTACCGTATAGGGGTAAGGGGACAGGGATACTGGAGTGATGGAGGTAGATATGTATAGGGGTAAGGGGACAGGGATACTGGAGTGATGGAGGTAGATATGTATAGGGGTAAGGGGACAGGGATACTGGAGTGATGGAGGTAGATATGTATAGGGGTAAGGGGACAGGAATACTGGAGTGATGGAGGTAGATATGTATAGGGGTAAGGGGACAGGGGTACTGGAGTGATGGAGGTAGATATGTATAGGGGTAAGGGGACAGGGATACTGGAGTGATGGAGGTAGATATGTATAGGGGTAAGGGGACAGGGATACTGGAGTGATGGAGGTAGATATGTATAGGGGTAAGGGGACAGGGATACTGGAGTGATGGAGGTAGATATGTATAGGGTTAAGGGGACAGGGATACTGGAGTGATGGAGGTAGATATGTATAGGGGTAAGGGGACAGGGATACTGAAGTGATGGAGGTAGATATGTATAGGGGTAAGGGGACAGGGATACTGAAGTGATGGAGGTAGATATGTATAGGGTTAAGGGGACAGGGATACTGGAGTGATGGAGGTAGATATGTATAGGGGTAAGGGGACAGGGATACTGAAGTGATGGAGGTAGATATGTATAGGGGTAAGGGGACAGGGATACTGGAGTGATGGAGGTAGATATGTATAGGGGTAAGGGGACAGGGATACTGGAGTGATGGAGGTAGATATGTATAGGGGTAAGGGGACAGGGATACTGGAGTGATGGAGGTAGATATGTATAGGGGTAAGGGGACAGGGATACTGGAGTGATGGAGGTAGATATGTATAGGGGTAAGGTGACTAGGCAAATAATGGAGTGAATGTTTGTGTGAGTGTGTAGGGCCCTGTTAGTGTGTAGGGCCCTGTTAGTGTGTAGGGCCCTGTTAGTGTGTAGGGCCCTGTTAGTGTGTAGGGCCCTGTTAGTGTGTAGGGCCCCGTGAGTGTGTAGGGCCCCGTGAGTGTGTAGGGCCCCGTTAGTGTGTAGGGCCCCGTTAGTGTGTAGGGCCCCGTTAGTGTGTAGGGCCCCGTTATTGTGTAGGGGGGCCCTGTTAGTGTGTAGGGGGGCCCTGTGAGTGTGTAGGGGGTCCCTGTGAGTGTGTAGGGGGTCCCTGTGAGTGTGTAGGGGGGCCCTGTCAGTGTGTAGGGGGGCCCTGTCAGTGTGTAGGGGGGCCCTGTTAGTGTGTAGGGGGGCCCTGTTAGTGTGTAGGGGGGCCCTGTTAGTGTGTAGGGGGGCCCTGTTAGTGTGTAGGGGGGCCCTGTTAGTGTGTAGGGGGGCCCTGTTAGTGTGTAGGGGGGCCCTGTTAGTGTGTAGGGGGGCCCTGTTAGTGTGTAGGGGGGCCCTGTTAGTGTGTAGGGCCCTGTTAGTGTGTAGGGCCCTGTTAGTGTGTAGGGGGGCCCTGTTAGTGTGTAGGGGGGCCCTGTTAGTGTGTAGGGGGGCCCTGTTAGTGTGTAGGGGGCCCTGTTAGTGTGTAGGGGGGCCCTGTTAGTGTGTAGGGCCTTGTTAGTGTGTACGGCCCTGTTAGTGTGTAGAGGGGCCCTGTTAGTGTGTAGGGGGGCCCTGTTAGTGTGTAGGGGGGCCCTGTTAGTGTGTAGGGCCCTGTTAGTGTGTATTGAGCTATTTAGTAGTCTAATGGCTTGGGGATAGATGCTGTTCACACTGTTTGTGTGTATGTGTGTACTTTGAGAAAGGTCTGAGCTTAGCAGGAGGAAGAATCCTGGGGATGTAACTCTCAGTATGAGGCATGGTGAGTTATATTAAACATGTTGGCTGCAGAAACATGGACACCAATAACACCTCGCTGTAGTAGCGTAGAACATGAGAGAGAGAGAGAGAGGGAGAGAGAGATGTTTGAATGCAAATATAAAATCAAGATAGACATGAATAAACATTGAGATAAATTAAAATGTATGCATAGCGGTTATATTTTCCAATACCAACTTGCCAACACTTCTTATTCATGTCTTTATTAAGTCAAAACCTATCAGCAGGTTCCAATGCTGTAATGGCATTTTGAGATTACTATAATTATGAACAAAGGGCTTGATATAATGAATCAGAAATGTGTTGTAAAAGTGCCCATTCTAATCAGGGTCTTGGTGGTCTGGTATTTCTTCTAGACCTTCACTCGGCTACCCACCCACTAAAGCTCTGGCACGTTCACAGCCATGTCTCTCTCTCTCGTGGACAGCAGGGCTACTGCTCTGCCACGTTCACAGCCATGTCTCTCTCTCGTGGACCACAGGGCTACTGCTCTGCCACGTTCACAGCCATGTCTCTCTCTCGTGGACCACAGGGCTACTGCTCTGTGAAACCAGTTTAATGGCAAATGTCTCCCTTCAGTCTTTATCACCATGACTGGTAAAATGGGGGATTAGTTTATTACCAATCAGACTCAGGGGGGCAGAACCAGACTATAAGAGGGAACAGTTTATTACCAATCAGGCTATAATCCCAGGCTAGTCTCGGGCCATAATCTCAGGCTAGTCTCAGGCTAGTCTCATGCTATGATCCCAGGCTAGTCTCAGGCTATGATCCCAGGCTAGTCTTAGGCCATAATCCCAGGCTAGTCTCAGGCCATAATCCCAGGCTATGATCCCAGGCTAGTCTCAGGCTATGATCCCAGGCTAGTCTTAGGCCATAATCCCAGGCTAGTCTCAGGCCATAATCTCAGGCTATGATCCCAGGCTAGTCTCAGGCTATGATCCCAGGCTAGTCTCAGGCTATGATCCCAGGCTAGTCTCAGGCCATAATCCCAGGCTAGTCTCAGGCTATAATCCCAGGCTAGTCTCAGGCTATGATCCCAGGCTAGTCTCAGGCCATGATCCCAGGCTAGTCTCAGGCTATGATCCCAGGCTAGTCTCAGGCCATAATCCCAGGCTAGTCTCAGACTATGATCCCAGGCTAGTCTCAGGCCATAATCCCAGGCTAGTCTCAGACTATGATCCCAGGCTAGTCTCAGGCCATAATCCCAGGCTATGATCCCAGGCTAGTCTCAGGCTATGATCCCAGGCTAGTCTCAGGCTATGATCCCAGGCTAGTCTCAGGCCATGATCCCAGGCTAGTCTCAGGCTATAATCCCAGGCTATGATCCCAGGCTAGTCTCAGGCCATAATCCCAGGCTAGTCTCAGGCTATAATCCCAGGCTAGTCTCAGGCCATAATCCCAGGCTAGTCTCAGACTATGATCCCAGGCTAGTCTCAGGCCATAATCCCAGGCTAGTCTCAGGCTATAATCCCGGGCTAGTCTCAGGCTATACCGTATCCTGTGGGCTGACCACATTACATTACCGTATCCTGTGGGCTGACCACATTACATTACCGTATCCTGTGGGCTGACCACATTACACAGCCTTCCATCAAATCTATCAACTGATCATAGCATGTTTGTGTTAGATACTCCATCTGATATGAAATCTCGCAAGCTGTGGTCTTGGACTGATTCATGTAAGTGTCAGAAGTTTGATTTAGAAAATGGATCGTATTGTAATTCTGGCTTCTCAAACTAACTCAGACATTTTGATAATTACTGATAATTAAAGTCAGACTGATGTTTCTCTGAATGGATATAATGTCTCTAGACAGCTGGCAGAGATGGGGATGTGGACATATTCATAAAGAACAACTTGTTACTGTGTACACTCATGTATTTTTCTCTGATCAGTGTTTGTGGCTGAAAAGCTTTTTGTGGATTTTTGGCTCCTTTCACCTTTGTTTCCTCTGGCTGTGGACACAGTAGACAATAGTGCAATATTGCATACAGGAGACTTGGATATACCTGGGCACCCGACTCTGCACTGGGACCTGCACTGGGGCATTATCTGACCTGCTTACTGCTGCTTTCATCCTTACACTTTACATTGTGCCTTGGATGTTTTTGGACTACTGCCAGACTTGAACTCTACTTGGTTTAGCTTACTTGGATTTACTCTTGGGCCCGAACCATGAAAAACAGCCCCAGACCATTATTCCTCCTCCACCAAACTTGACAGTTTTCACTATGCATTGGGGCAGGTAGCGTTCTCCTGGCATCCGCCAAACCCCAATTCTTCCATCGGACTGCCAGATGGTGAAGCGTGATTCATCGCTCCAGAGAACACGTTTCCACTGCTCCAGAGTCCAATGGCTGTGAGCTTTACACCACTCCAGCCGACGCTTGGCATCGCGCATGGTGATCTTAGGCTTGTGTGCAGCTGCTCGGCCATGGAAACCCATTTCATAAAGTTCCCGACGAACAGTTCTTGTGCTGACGTTGTATCCAGAGGCAGTTTGGAACTCGGTAGTGAGTGTTGCAACCAAGGACAGACTTTTTTTACGTGCTACGTGCTTCAGCACTCGTCGGTCCCGTTCTGTGAGCTTGTGTGGCCTACCACTTCATGGCTGAGCCATTGTTGCTCCTAGACGTTTCCACTTCACAATAACAGCACTTACAGTTGACCGGAACAGCTCTAACAAATCAAATCCAATTTTATTTGCCACATGCGCCGAATACAACAGGTGTAGACATTACAGTGAAATAATTACTTACAAGCCCTTAACCAATAATGCAGTTTTTTAAGAAAATAAGAAATACAAAAATAAGTAAAAAATAAAAAATAGCTAATAGTTAAAGAGCAGCAGTAAAATAAAATAACGGTAGGGAGGCTATATACAGGGGGTACCGGTACAGAGTCAATGTGCGGGGGCACCGGTTAGTCGAGGTAATATGTACAGTGAGGGAAAAAAGTATTTGATCCCTTGCTGATTTTGTACGTTTGCCCACTGACAAAGAAATGATCAGTCTATAATTGTAATGGTAGGTTTATTTGAACAGTGAGAGACAGAATAACAACAAAAAAATCCAGAAAAACGCATGTAAAAAATGTTATAAATTGATTTGCATTTTAATGAGGGAAATAAGTATTTGACCCCCTCTCAATCAGAAAGATTTCTGGCTCCCAGGTGTCTTTTATACAGGTAACGAGCTTAACCTTAACACCGGATCATCGCAACTAGCTTGCTGCAACCGAATGGATGTTGTTGGCTAATAACCACTGCCCCCGAAGCAGGCGCCAGTTAGCCTTGAGCTAGCCTTTAGCCAGGCCCATCTCCCGGCTATCTACCTCTCTGTCAACCGGACGGGACCTCCTAGTGTCGACACGGAGCCCTGCCGATCCATCACGACTGGTCTGCCAACGTAATCGTCTGATGTGGTTTCAACAGGCTTCCCGTTGCGACGACCACGAAGATCCATCTGCTAGCCCTGGCCCGCTAGCACACGCAAGCCGTGGCCTCTTGCTCGCCAGTGCTGTAGCAGCCATTCGAACTGCTCCCGGACTCACCTATTGCTGTTCACTGGACCTTATGATCACTCAGCTGCACAGATGATGCCTGCTGGACTGTTCCTTTACACGGTACCCCATCCTGTTTATCTGTCCTGTTTATCTGTTTAGCCTCAGCCCAAACTTTCGTCGCCATTACCAGTTGTTGACTTAGCTCTCTCGAATAACACCTGTGATTGCTTTATGCCTCTCTCCCATGTCAATATTGCTTGTCTATTGCTGTTCCGGTTAGTTTTTATTATACAATTTCACTGTAGAGCCCCCAGTCCCGCTCAACCAGCCTCAGATAGCTCCTTTGTCCCACCCCCCATACACGTGGAGACCGGCTCAATCGGTGCCTCCAGTGATGCTATCTCTTTCATCGTTAACCAATGCTTAGGTTTACCTCCACTGTACTCATATCCTTCCATATCCTTGTCTGTACATAATGCCCTGATTCTATTCTACAACGCCCGGAAATCTACCCCCTTTATTCTCTGTACCCAACACACTAGAAGACCAGTTCTTAAAGCCTTTAGCCATATCCTTATTCTACTCCTCCTCGGTTCCTCTGGTGATGTAGAGGTTAACCCAGGCCCTGTAGCCCCCAGTATCATTCCTACTCCCCAGGCGCTATCATTTGTTGACTTCTGTAATGGTAAAAGCCTTGGTGTTTTGCATGTTAACATCAGAAGCCTCCTCCCTAAGTTTGAGTTATTCACTGCGTTAGCACACTCCGCCAACCCTGATGTTCTAGCAGTGTCTGAATCCTGGCTTAGAAAGGCCACCAAAAACTGTGAAATGTCCATCCCCAACTACAATATTTTCTGTCTAGATAGAACTGCCAAAGGGGGTGGAGTTGCAATCTACTGTAGAGATAGCCTGCAGAGCTCTATCATACTATCCAGGTCTGTGCCCAAACAGTTTGAGCTTCTACTTCTAAAAATCCACCTCTCCAGAAATAAGTCTGTCACTGTTGCCGCTTGCTACAGCCCCCCCTCAGCCCCCAGCTGTGCCCTGGACACCATATGTGAATTGATTGCCCCCCATCTATCCTCAGAGTTCGTACTGCTTGGTGACCTAAACTGGGATATGCTTAACACCCAGGCCAACCTACAATCTAAACTAGATGCCCTCAATCTCACACAAATTATCAAATCAAATCAAATCAAATCAAATCAAATTTTATTGGTCACATGCGCCGAATACAACAGGTGCAGACATTACAGTGAAATGCTTACTTACAGCCCTTAACCAACAGTGCATTTATTTTAAACAAAAAAGTAAGAATAAAACAACAACAAAAAAGTGTTGAGAAAAAAAGAGCAGAAGTAAAAAATAAAGTGACAGTAGGGAGGCTATATATACAATAGAATAAAGTGACAGTAGGGAGGCTATATATACAGGGGGGTACCGTTGCATAGTCAATGTGCGGGGGCACCGGCTAGTTGAGGTAGTTGAGGTAATATGTAGAGTTAAAGTGACTATGCATAAATACTTAACAGAGTAGCAGCAGCGTAAAAAGGATGGGGTGGGGGGGCAGTGCAAATAGTCCGGGTAGCCATGATTAGCTGTTCAGGAGTCTTATGGCTTGGGGGTAGAAGCTGTTGAGAAGTCTTTTGGACCTAGACTTGGCACTCCGGTGCCAAGGAACCTACCAGGTACAACCCTAAATCCGTAAACATGGGAACCCTCATAGATATCATCCTGACTAATTTACCCTCTAAATACACCTACGCTGTCTTCAAAATCAAATCAAATAAAATTTGATTGGCCACATGCGCCAAATACAACAGGTGCAGACATTACAGTGAAATGCTTACTTACAGCCCTTAACCAACAGTGCATTTATTTTTAATAAAAAAGTAAAATAAAACAACAACAAAAAAGTGTTGAGAAAAAATAAAAAAAATAACAGGAGGTGTTCCTCTTGTCCAGGTGGGAGTGCAATAGAGTGTTGAACACTGAGCTGTAGTCAATTAACTGCATTCTCACATAGTTGTTAATTTTGTCCAGGTGTGAAAGGGCAGTGTGGAGTGCAATAGAGATTGCATCATCTGTGGATCTGTTGGGGTGGTATGCAAATTGGAGTGGGTCTAGGGTTTCTGGGATAATGGTGTTGATGTGAGCCATGACCAGCCTTTCAAAGCACTTCATGGCTACAGACGTCAGTGCTATGGGTCGGTAGTCATTTAGGCAGGTTATCTTAGTGTCCTTGGGCACGGGAACTATGGTGGTCTGCTTGAAACATGTTGGTATTACAGACTCAGTCAGGGACATGTTGAAAATGTCAGTGAAGACACTTGCCAGTTGGTCAGCACATGCTCGGAGTACACGTCGTGGTAATCCGTCTGGCCCTGCGGCCTTGTGAATGTTGACCTGCTTAAAAGTCTTACTCACATCGGCTACGGAGAGCGTGATCACATAGTCATCCGGAACAGCTGGTGCTCTCATGCATGCTTCAGTGTTGCTTACCTCGAAGCGAGCATAGAAGTGCTTTAGCTCGTCTGGAAGTCTTGTGTCACTGGGCAGCTCGTGGCTGTGCTTCCCTTTGTAGTCTGTAATAGTTTTCAAGACCTGCCACATCCGACGAGTGTCAGAGCCGGTGTAGTACGATTCAATCTTAGTCCTGTTAAGACTCTTTGCCTGTTTGATGGTTCGTCGGAGGGCATAGCAGGATTATTTATAAGCTTCCGGGTTAGAGTCCCGCTCCTTGAAAGCGGCAGCTCTACCCTTTAGCTCAGTGCGGATGTTTCCTGTAATCCATGGCTTCTGGTTGGGGTATGTACGTACGGTCACTGTGGGGACGACATCATCGATGCATTTATTGAGGAAGCCAGTGACTGATGTGGTGTACTCCTCAATGCTATCTGAAGAATCCTGCAACATGTTCCAGTCTGTGCTAGCAAACAGTCCCGTAGCTTAGCATCTGCGTCATCTGACCACTTTTTTATTAACCGAGTCACTGGTGCTTCCTGCTTTAGTTTTTGCTTATAAGCAGGAATCAGCAGGATAGAGTTATGGTCAGATTTGCCAAATAGAGGGCGAGGGAGAGCTTTGTATGCGTCTCTGTGTGTAGAGTAAAGGTGGTCTAGAGTTTATTTTCCTCTGGTTGCACATTTAACATGCTGGTAGAAATTATAAGGTAGAACGGATTTAAGTTTCCCTGCATTAAAGTCCCCGGCCACTAGGAGCGCTGCCTCTGGATGAGTGTTTTCCTGTTGACTTATGGCCTTATACAGCTCATTCAGTGCAATCTTAATGCCAGCATTGGTTTGTGGTGGTAAATAGACAGCTATGAAAAATATAGATGAAAACTCTCATGGTAAATAGTGTGGTCTACAGCTTATCATAAGATACTCTACCTCAGGCGAGCAAAACCTCGAGACTTCCTTAGTATTTGATTTTGTGCACCAGCTGTTGTTTACCAATATACATAGACCGCCACCCCTTGTCTTACCGGAGTCAGCCGTTCTATCCTGCCCCGATGTAGCGTATAGCCCGCTAGCTGTATGTTGTCCATGTCGTCATTCAGCCACGACTCGGTGAAACATAAGATATTATTTTTAATGTCCCGTTGGTAGGATAACCGTAATCTTAGGTCATCCGATTTATTCTCAAATGGTTGAAGATTGGCTAATGGGATTGATGGGAGCGGCAGTTTACTCGCTCGCCGTCGGATCCTTACAAGGCACCCCGATCTACGTCCACGATATCTCCGTCTCTTCCTCATGCGAATGACGGGGATTTGGGCCTTGTTGGGTGTCTGTAGGATATCCTTCGCGGCCACCTCATTGAAGAAAAAATCTTTGTCCAATACGAGGTGAGTAATCGCTGTCCTGATATCCAGAAGCTCTTTTTGGTTATAAGAGACGATGGCAGACACATTATGTACAAAATAAATTACAAATAAAGCGGAAAATCCACCTCTACGCAGACGACACCATTTTGTATACATCTGGCCCTTCATTGGACACTGTGTTAACAAACCTCCAAACGAGCTTCAATGCCATACAACACTCCTTCCGTAGCCTCCAACTGCTCTTAAACGCTAGTAAAACTAAATGCATGCTCTTCAATCGAACGCTGCTTGCACCCGCCTGCCCGACGAGAATCACTACTCTCGGCAGGTCTGATTTAGAATATGTGGACAACTACAAATACCTAGGTGTCTGGTTAGACCGTAAACTCTCCTTCCAGACTCACATTAAGCATCTCCAATCCAAAGTTAAATCTAGAATTGGCTTCATATTTCGCAACAAAGCCTCCTTCACTCATTCTGCCAAACATGCCCTCGTAAAACTGACTATCCTACCGATCCTTGACTTCGGCGATGTCATTTACAAAATAGACTCCAACACTCTACTCAGCAAATTGGATGTAGTCTATCACAGTGCCATCCGGTTTGTCACTAAAGCCCCATACACTACCCACCACTGTGACCTGTACACTCTTGTTGGCTGGCCCTCACTACATATTTGTCGCCAAACCCACTGGCTCCAGGTCAAATCCCTGCCTTATCTTAGCTCATTGGTCACCATAGCAACACCCACCCGTAGTCTGCGCTCCATCAGGTATATCTCACTGGTCATCCCCAAAGCCAACACCTCCTTTGGCTACCATTCCTTCCAGTTTTCTGCTGCTAATGACTGGAACGAATTGCAAAAATCTCTGAAGCTGGAGACTCTTCTCTCCCTCACTAACTTTAAGCATCAGTTGTCAGAGCACCTTACCGATCACTGCACCTGTACACAGCCCATCTGAAATTAGCCCACCCAACTACCTCATCCCCATATTGTTATTTATTTTGCTAATTTGCACCTCAGTATCTCTATTTGCACATCTTCTTCTGCACATCTATCATTCCAGTGTTAATACTAATTGTAACTATTTTGCACTATGGCCTATTTATTGCCTTACCTCCATAACTTACTACATTTGCACACACTGTATATAGATTTTCTATTGTGTTATTGACTATACGTTTTGTTTACCCCATATGTAACTCTGTGTTGTTGTTTTTGTCGCACTGCTTTGCTTTATCTTGGCCAGGTCGCAGTTGTAAATGAGAACTTGTTCTCAACTGGCTTAACTGGTTAAATAAAGGTGAAATAAAAAAAAATGTCTGTAGCTTGAAACTGCCAAGCTCTGTTGGCCACCACCTTTCCTGTTGATTCTGAGCATGTTGCCATGCATTAACACAAACCAAGCTAGCAGAAATAAATAAAAACAACAGCTCAGCAGCGAAGTGGTAGCTCACAGAATGGGACCGCTGAGTGCTGAAGCACGTATCGCTTAACAATCATCTGTCCTCGGTTGCAACTACCAAGTTCCAAGAACTTGACTGGCCTGCCCAGAGCCCTGACCTCAACCCCCTCCTGAGTGGCGCAGTGGTCTAAGGCACTGCATCGCAGTGCTAGCTGTGCCACTAGAGATCCTGTTATCTCCTGAATGACCTGTTTACTTTCAGTGAACCGGCCTGTTATCTCCTGAATGACCTGTTTACTGTCAGTGAACCGGCCTGTTATCTCCTGAAGGGAAGGCCCTTTCCTGTTTCAACATGGGAATGCCCCCGTGCACAAAGTGAGGTCCATACAGAAATGCTTGGTCGAGATCAGTGTGGAAGAACTTGACTGGCCTGCAAAGAGCCCTGACCTCGACCCCATCAAACACCTTTGGGATGAATTGGAACGCCGACTGCGAGCCAGGCCTAATCGCCCACCATCAGTGCCCGACCTCACTAATGCTCTTGTGGCTGAATGGAAGCAAGTCCCCGCAGCAATGTTCCAACATCTAGTGGAAAGCCTTCCCAGAAGAGTGGAGGCTGTTATAGCAGCAAAGGGGGGGACCAACTCCATATTAATGCCCAGGATTTTGGAATGAGATGTTCGATGAGCAGGTGTCCACATACTTTTGGTAATGTAGTGTATATATATTGCTCGTCCTAATATTGATATATTTCTTAATTCCATTATTTTACTTTAGATTTGTCTGTATTGTTGTGTATTGTTAGATACAGTGGGGGGAAAAAGTATTTAGTCAGCTACCAATTGTGCAAGTTCTCCCACTTAAAAAGATGAGAGGCCTGTAATTTTCATCATAGGTACACGTCAACTATGACAGACAAAATGAGAAAAAAAAATCCAGAAAATCACATTGTAGGATTTTTAATGAATTTATTTGCAAATTATGGTGGAAAATAAGTATTTGGTCAATAACAAAAGTTTCTCAATACTTTGTTATTTACCCTTTGTTGGCAATGACACAGGTCAAACATTTTCTGTAAGTCTTCACAAGGTTTTCACACACTGTTGCTGGTATTTTGGCCCATTCCTCCATGCAGATCTCCTCTAGAGCAGTGATGTTTTGGGGCTGTCGCTGGGCAACACAGACTTTCAACTCCCTCCAAAGATTTTCTATGGGGTTGAGATCTGGATACTGGCTAGGCCACTCCAGGACCTTGAAATGCTTCTTACGAAGCCACTCCTTCGTTGCCCGGGCGGTGTGTTTGGGATCATTGTCATGCTGAAAGACCCAGCCACGTTTCATCTTCAATGCCCTTGCTGATGGAAGGAGGTTTTCACTCAAAATCTCACGATACATGGCCCCATTCATTCTTTCCTTTACACGGATCAGTCGTCCTGGTCCCTTTGCAGAAAAACAGCCCCAAATCATGATGTTTCCACCCCCATGCTTCACAGTAGGTATGGTGTTCTTTGGATGCAACTCAGCATTCTTTGTCCTCCAAACACGACGAGTTGAGTTTTTACCAAAAAGTTCTATTTTGGTTTCACCTGACCATATGACATTCTCCCAATCCTCTTCTGGATCATCCAAATGCACTCAAGCAAACTTCAGACGGGCCTGGACATGTACTGGCTTAAGCAGGCGGACACGTCTGGCACTGCAGGATTTGAGTCCCTGGCGGCGTAGTGTGTTACTGATGGTAGGCTTTGTTACTTTGGTCCCAGCTCTCTGCAGGTCATTCACTAGGTCCCCCCGTGTGGTTCTGGGATTTTTGCTCACCGTTCTTGTGATCATTTTGACCCCACGGGGTGAGATCTTGCGTGGAGCCCCAGTTCGAGGGAGATTATCAGTGGTCTTGTATGTCTTCCATTTCCTAATAATTGCTCCCACAGTTGATTTCTTCAAACCAAGCTGCTTACCTATTGTAGATTCAGTCTTCCCAGCCTGGTGCAGGTCTACAATTTTGTTTCTGGTGTCCTTTGACAGCTCTTTGGTCTTGGCCATAGTGGAGTTTGGAGTGTGACTGTTTGAGGTTGTGGACAGGTGTCTTTTATACTGATAACAAGTTCAAACAGGTGCCATTAATACAGGTAACGAGTGGAGGACAGAGGAGCCTCTTAAAGAAGAAGTTACAGGTCTGTGAGAGCCAGAAATCTTGCTTGTTTGTAGGTGACCAAATACTTA